>NC_092499.1:67228181-67529545 GCF_047511675.1 Marmota flaviventris
GGGCACCCCTGATGACAAGGTGCAGGTGCAAGGTGATTGCAAGGGCACAGAGGGGGAGCCATTGAGAGGGATGAAGGTGGCTGGACTTGGGGCACAGAGCTTCTGAGTTTGTGTTGACAGTCACTCCAGGTGGCCATACATTGCGACTGATCCCACAGGCTGATTCTGCAGCAAGGGTTCATTGTGAGACCCACTTTTCTGGGGGACTCAAGATAAATCTATAATCAAGGCTTCCTGTTCAAGGAACTTAGATCTTATTGGAGTCTCAGGAGGTAAAACTGCTGTCATTTGTGGCTGGCTGGCATCTGGTTCCTTTCTCCTAGTGATAGTACAGGGACTTTCTTTGAGTCTCTCCTCCCTCGTTCTCGGGCCCTGCAGTCAGGACTCATCTCTCAGAGCTTTACAGCCTGAACTACCCCAGGGGCACTTATGGGGTCCTATAGGACCCAAAAACCCATACCCTCCCTCCTCCTCTGGGAAGCCCTTCACAACCTGGAAAGGAGTTACTCCCCCCCCCCCTTCTCTTGAGACACCCCTCATCACCCTCTTAGCATTTTTCACACTGGCCCACAGCTGGATGTCTGTGTGCATCTTCCCTTCCAGACTATGAGCTTTTAGACTGGGGACATCTTTTAAGGATTTTCATATCAGCAGCTTCTAAGACAATCCTGGCCCATGGTAGGTGCTCAGTGGATGGATGAGCTAGTGATAAGAGAAACACATAAACTATAAATAATCACCTAAGTCCCATAAGGGCAGGCAGCCCTGCAGACTTGTGAGCGTTTTGTCAACTTCAAGTGCCATAAGCAGTGACACACAGAGGCTTTATTGCACTTTTTGGTGAGGCAACATAAACCCCATCTGACAGATTGTTCTAGTCATGTATCAGAAAGACATGACAGATTGACCCCCAAGGTCCTGCTACACCTGCTGCTAAGAGAGGGCAAGAAAACATCTACCCCAGACCTGGAATGCTCCTCAAGGTCTCCCCTGGATCAGGGATGGGCTAGAGGATGGGAGCCTACAGAGAGTAAGGCTGTACATCTGCCTGACATTTTCTTGGTGTCTAGTTTAGAAAAACAAAATATTTGAACTTGCCTGAAGCAACTCAAGACCACCAAGTTATGTGGAGCTAATGCTTCAAAACAAAATACATTGCTCAAAGAAACAGGTACATCATAAAACAAGTTCAGAACAATCCAGAGCATTTCTCCCCTTGTAAAATGCATGAACTCAATCAATAAACATTCTTTCTCCACAGCTTGGGAGCCCCAGGACAGCCTTCCTCAATGGAAGAATTTCACCTTTGGTAGAGAGGAAGTGAACTCCACCAAGCTCTCAAGATAAACAAATTCCAGCTGAGATACAATTTTTCTTTTCCGTTTCTTCCCCACCCGCCTCTAATTCAGAAGTATCTGTACATTTGCTGGTTCCCCAAGTTAGGACTCAGAAAAAACTAAAGTAAGAGTTACTTCTTCATTGAGCCTCAAATTCCCCTAAATCTACTTTTTGTTGGCCCAAGCCAAAGATAGTTACCTTCTGGTGGAAAGAAAATGTTTCCATTTTATATAGTAAATCCATGCACCCTGCTGATTATCATTATATTCCTGTCCTTTAGTTGTTTTCAAAATGACAGTGTATTGACCCAGCCATCTCCCAGGGTGTGAAGTCCATGGGAAAGCACAATCTCTGTTATGTTGTTCACTCCTGCTGCTCTTGTGCTGCAGTTTAGAAGGTTTGCCTCACAGTTTATGCATCCCCCCTGCCCCTGCAGAGGAGACCCCATCACCAAGAATCTTGTGATGTCCTCCAGACACAATTTTAGACACCAAGTTGGCCCTTGAGGTTTATGTATTTACCTTCCCCTCCTAGCACTGGGATTTTAAAGCTGGGGGTGTCTTTTAATTACTTTCATATCAGCAGCTTCCAGCACCATGTCGGGCATATAGTAGGGCTCAGTGGATGTTGGATGGATGAATGAGGGACGAGATTCACTTACAAACTACAAATAATATCCAGCGGCCAAGCAGACTCACGATGCTTTGCCGACCTCCGATGATACAAAACTTGGCATGCCCCTCTGCCCTCTGTCCAGACTTGTCCTTTAAATAGATAAATGCCAGCATCGTGGGTCCTCTCTGTGGTGGGGGTTGTGGAGTGGGTATACAAGGACATTCTGGATTTCTGTCACCTTTTCTGCTTCATGTTTGAGCTTTTCAAGTGATGGGTGAGGTTGGGAGGGCAAGAGCTAGCAACATTGTCCTGAGTGGGAACTAGGCTTTGTTTCTGGGGACTCTGGAGGTGACAGAGCTGGGATTGGGTCCTGAGCATTCTGGCTGAAAGCTCAGAGCTCTCCCCTTACTATCTGGTCCTCAAGTCCTTCTCAAGACAGTCCCCCTGCTGCAGTGTCACGTCGCCATTCTTTTTTTTTTTAATATTTATTTTTTAGTTGTAGTTGAACACAATACCTTTATTTTATTTATTTATTTTTATGTGGTGCTAAGGATGGAACCCAGGACCTCACACATGCTGGGCGAGCACTCTACCACTGAGCCACAACCCTAGCCTCTCGCCATTCTTAAACAGACCTTGGCTCTGCCATTCTGGAGCTGCAGGATGTTGAGCAAATGAGGTCATCTCGCTAAGCCCCAATTTCTTCACGTGCTAACGAGGGCTAAGCAGGCCTTGGGGATGCTGCATGAGAGGATGTGGGTGAAGCTCTGACACATGGTTCCCTGTAGGACATACCCAGTTACTTGTTGCTTGGTTAAAATGGTTCTGTTTCTGAACCAAAGCAAACCACGCAACTAGTAGGTCCGTCTCAGTCTTGGTCTTGACATCATTGTCCCTACGTCTACCTTCCCTTTTTATTCTATAAACTTTTTATTCTAGAAAGAAGCTTCTCTTTTAGCAAGAAAATTTATGTAACGTTGTTTGAGCTTCTCAGACACTTAGCTTCTTTCAAGGAACAAAAGACTCGAGCCAGACACCTTTCCCATGAGGAAGTCGAGCCTCTGGCCAGATGACCCTTCCCTCATTTTCCTTCCGAAGCTGTAACTTCCCCAGAGGCCATGATGTCAGGCCAGGCCCCAGCTCCAGATGTGGCCCTGAGATTATGCTGCCCAGGTCCGCTCTGTCTCCTCCATCCATTTGGATACCATGTCCTGCTGACTCTGTCCCCAGGGACACGCTCAGGCTCAGTGCCATACCACTGCCACAGCCCCAGTCCATGCACCCTTGCATGGACAATTAATTGGCCACTAACTCGTCCCCTTGTCTTCAGGCTTCCCTCTCTGAGGCCCCAGCATCCTGGGCCAGACAGGCCTTCCCAGGGCCTGGCTCAGATGGAGACTCTTCTCAGACATCTCCCACCTCAGGCAAACAGCCCCAGGCCCTAGGCCATGCACAACCTGGCCACTCCCTGCCTAATGGTCCCACATGACCCCATGCTGCAAGGGTCAGAGTATCCTGGGGGTTTTGTACAAGTGCTGATTCCCAGGCCTGACCCAGCCTGACTTCCTGATACTCCTACAGAGTCTACAGAAGGCTGAAAGTGTATCAGTGTGGCTGACACACAGCTGTGTGAGGCAGCTGCCAAAGAGAACCATGCCTGCTCCCCACCCTGGCCACACAGTCCTGCCAAGGCACATGCCACCCTCTCTGTCAATAGCCATGGGATCTGCCTATAAATCCTCCCATCCTTCAGGGCTCACTTCAAATACCCCACTCCTCCAGAAAGCTCCTCCCGACTCCTCCAGGCAGAAGCTCTCCCTCCTCCGAATGCCTCTACGGCTCCTCCTACTTCCCTCTGAGCCACTTCCTAGTCCTTCCTCAATTCTCTGCCTATGCTTCCTTGTCTCCTTCACCCTGACACCGGCTGCTCACTAGCCCCTCCCCATCCACGTGGGTTATAGTAGTCTTACCTAATAGGATTGTTTTGAGGATGAGTAACTTATTTCATGTAGAGCACTTTAAATTGTGCAATTTAAATTAAAAAGTCCAAGCTGTCACAATCATCCCTGTTATGCGTCTGTCTCCATTACTAGTTTTATGGCATGAGGTAATGGTTATCCCTATGCAGGTGTTTTCTCCCATGGATTTCCCTTAGAGCAAAGACGATGTCCTTATCATCTTCAGATCCCCTAGGGCATTGATGCCATGCTGGATACCAACAGGTCACTCTTGCTATGTTCAGCAACTTGACAGACTCTGATATGCCTAATGCCTCCCCTTCCTCCCTCTGCCCTCTACCTTTCACAGGGGCTGTCGCTCACCCTCCAGGAATTAGCACTATCACAATCTGCAATTATATGTTTACCTTTAGCGATTATTTTATTGTCATCTGACATTTCTACCACGCTCTAACTTCCTTGAAGGCAGGGATCTTATCCTTTTTTTTTTTTTTTTTTAATTCCCCTTGCTATTAAGTCCCCAGAGCCTAGCACATGGTTAATCATATCCAGACTCTGGGGACATGTATAGGTTCATGTAAGACCATGAGGCAGTGTATAACTAGATTGTGTATGGCATGGGGACTGGGGCAAAGAGATTTTAAATTAATTAATTAGTGAAATCTAATTAATCAAACATTGATTCAGTAATATACCGATGGGCTTTTTCCTAATTCTTTAAATTATACAAATATAATAGATTAGATTGTGAATATTAGAGAAGTTGTGAACAAGGGCTACTAGTAACCAGAACTAGTCAGGGATCATGTCTAGTCCAGATCAGTGAGAAGTGAATTGGCTCGTTGCCTGTAGGACAAACTAAGTGTAAGGGTAAAAGAAATTGAAGTTAAAGCGTAAAAGTTAAAGGGTAAAAGACCGGGTATTGTAAAGTTTCTAAGCTGCAAGGTCTGAGTTAAAATGTAAAGGATTAGGTATTGTTAGGTTTCTATGCTACCTGCAAAAACTGAAATTTCTGTAGCTGTTAAGACAATGCTTGGAACCGCCCAGTAAATATTTCCCCTGACTACTTGGTTGTTTAATAACTGAAGGGCTCTGTGTGGTCGCTCGTAGGCATCGCAGGGCCTAAACCAATCAGTTTGAATGTGTACCCCATTTAGAACTGACCTATCACTCCCGCCTGACCTGTTCCCGCCAATGAATGAACTAATCATGTTTAGAAATTGTTGTTTGATTTTCCTGCGGTGTATGATGATTTGTTAAAGGAGACTGTGATGTATGTAAAGTCCCGCCCTCCAAAAAAAGTGTACTTAAGCAGTGCTCAGCCCCTGCTCGGGGCTCTGGGCTGCTTTCCCTTCTTGAGTGGGCATGGAGCCCTAGCAAGCTAGATCAATAAATCCCCTTCTGCCAATTGCATGAGTGGTCACTTGGTGGTCTCTTTCTCCGACGCTTCGCCGGACCCTTACGTAAGCACTCAGGGTGTGGGCTTGGCAGTCAAAGCAGCTAGTTGAGGACACTTATCTGTGTGACTATAAACAAGTAAGTAATCTTCTCATCTGTAAAATGGAGATAATAGTGGAGCTAGCTCCTAGGGTCATATGCATGTAAGAAGCTTACACAGAAGTTATTTACTATGATGATAATGTTGATTTCACATAACATGATAGACTAGCCTAATTAAGCTTTTATGAGCTAGATCATGAGATTCAATTTTCTTATCTTTAAAGTGGTGCACTCAGGTTCTTATTTTATAACAAAAATGATGAGCTATTTACAAGGGAACAATAATAATGGAAATTTAGAGCCCATCCAAGTACATCCTAACCCTTGACCAGAAATACTTCCTAGAAAATAAAGCTATCACAGGTTTTGCTTTCATGAGCAAAGTTTAAGCAAATTTTCAGTACTTCTCATGGGAAAAACTAAAATGAGCATTTCTAAGACTAGAACATTCATCTGACTGCCCTTGTAGTTGTAGGCCACTGACTTTCCAAGACTTTTGATAATAATCCCTAAACATCTTTGTGATCCTAATAAAATCTAGGGCCCAACCTGCTTAGTCTGTGCATAGTCACATTCAAAAATCCCCAAATACAGGAACTATTTGTAATTAAAGGGAACGGCTCATCTAATAACTCATAAAAGACATAACAAGTGATTCTATTCACAACCCAGCACAACACCTCTCAAACACACCTGGCCCCTGCCCTGTGGGAGGCTGAGAGGTACTCAACCCCATGTTCTTTCTCAAGCTCAGCACTGGGTGAGACAGGCAGAGCTTTCTCCTCTCTCCTCCCCACCTACCAGGACTATTACAAACTCCTTCACCAGAGGACAGAACGGAGGTGGGATGGCCCTGGATTCCCTTTCCAGCTCTAGGTCATGTGGTGGGACCATCACCTAGGCCTGGCTGAAGGGGGACATGACTAAGGTTGGGTGAGGCCAACCCTCCCATCCACTCCCCACAGCAGTGCCTCCTTGTATGCCAGGTGGTTTCTACCTCTCCAGCCTCTCTAGCTGCTCAGGCTACTGCCATTTTCCAAGCCTGATTATTCAGTCTTCGATACATTCTGAGACGTCTGAAAGACTTCCAGCAAATCTGTCTGCTTAGTTTATTATCCAAGCCGATTTTTGTTGTTTACAACCAAACATTACCTGCTACCTGAAACCCACATGCTCATGAATTGGCTCAGCATAAGAATATGGCCACGGCCCTGGAGCAGTGAACCTAAACTTAGCTGATGCAGTTTATTGCAAATAGCAGTCAAAAGTCAGCCTTCATTAAATTGCTTTCTACTGCTTTTGCCCATTCCCTGCCCAAATCTTTTGCACATGCCCAAAATTTCTAAGGAAGAAAAAGACAATGGCCTCTCATTTTTTAAAATCTATGTCTACCTTCTAGAGGCTACTCAGAGGAATAAGAATAGTGTACAGAGAGGAGTCTAAGTATTTGGCCTCTCTCACTTCTAGGCGGTGTGTCTTCAACTCAATCATTTATCCTCCCTGAACTTCATTTATCGTGTGTACAAAAATGTAGACAATAATATCAGCTATTTCTACTTCTCAAGATTATTGTAAGATCAAAATATGTTGAGAATCATTAAATCTGTGGCCTGGGCAAAAATTAGTCAGTCATGAGCAGTGTCTTCTAGCTGCTTCTTTCTCCCCTTAACCTCCCCTTCTCTGTGACTCTTCCCTTCTCTCTCCGGCCTGGCTGCTGTTGTAGGCCACCTAATTTAGACTCTCATTTCTCAGTTACCATTACAGGTCAGAATAAAAAGCACCCCCCAGAGGTTATCAGCAGTGTTATACTTTTAAAATGTGAACCCCTAATTACACAGTTGTTTGTTTTGGAACTAGGGATTGAACCCAAGGGTGCTTAATCACTGAGCCACATCCCCATCTTCTTTTATTCTTTTATTTAGATACAGGGTCTCACTAAGTTGCTGAGGCTGGCTTTAAACTTGCAATCCTCCTCCCTCAGCCTCCCAAGCTGCTGGGATTACAGGCCTGCGCCATTGTGCCTGGCCATCACAGATGTTTTAAAATAAATTTGTAAACGGTACCTAACTTCAGACCACGGCGGCTTAGGAGCACACACTCAACATAAGCAGGAGGCATGATGACAGGCCACTCACAGTGGGTCCCCTGGGTTTTTGAGAACAGAAACTGCCTCTATTCTTTGCTTTCCCTTTTTTTCTATTAGAAATCAAGCTGGAAAATAAAATTTCCCTCATTCTGCAATTGTGAAAGTAAGGAATCATTACTCCACCGAAGCTTGGTAAGCTAGAGATCTCGACCAAAATCCATAATTATGAATGGTTTCTACTCAAATTTCTGTTTTGTTTTGGTTTTTTTTAATAGGAGAGGAGAGGTGCTGAGGTGGACATTCAAAAGATGTGGAGGCAAAGGAGGAGAACAGCTGCTCAGAGCCAGGAGGTGGGGGGTGGGGGTGGGGGCTGGAAGCGGAGTGTGGCTGTCACCATAGGGCTTGTGTTCAGAGCAAGGAACAGGTGCCACTGTTAATGAGAACAACAGGACCCCTTCCTAGTGGCTACCAGCAAATTGTCCCCTGGGGCAGTGTGGCCAGGTGGGAATAGTAACCACTGTCATTTTTGAGCTCTCACCATGGGCTAGGATACTGCACTGAATGCTTTTCAAACTCTTGGAGGCAGAGGCCTGGGGAAATCACACTGCTACTGCTGCTGCTGCTGAAAGGTGTGCTGCGCTCCTCCCTCTCCAGTCACCAGTGGTCCCCTCTGCTCACTGCTGTCCTCTCCCTCTGAAATGGCAAGAGACTGGACAAGGGCTACTCTGCCAGCTGGACCCGGCATGAAGATGACATGTTGCAGCAGAGCTGCCGCAGCTCCATGATGAAGCTGAACGTGAGCGAGAAATGGACTTGCAGGCTTGTCGTCTAGCACAGCATAAATTAGTATAAGCTGACATTACAGTAAGACATGTGGGGGCTCAGAGTGTGATTTCCCGAGGGGACACTGCCAGCAGGTGGCAGTGTCCTTCTGACCTTGGAGCCCACACCCCCCCCACACACACACACACCACTGAAGAAGAGCAGGTTTCTCAGCTACTTATCACAGCAGCAGTGAGCACGTAACACAGCCAGGCACACAGTCCTTGAACGTCGTGTGTCCCCTCCCACCCAATGTCAGATCTATGAGCGGTTTCGAAGGCTGAGAAGTTTCTCCAATCTTCATTTCCCTACAATATTGTTTCCTAGAGAGTCACAGCTGCAAATGTCCCTCTGCCAGGCTCCACTCCTCTTCCTGCCCACTTTGCACAGCATCTCTGATCACCCCCTCCATTGGCTGAACTTGGCAGGCTCTTTGCTGCTTGCGCTGCTATACCGACTCCGTCCCTCCTGTCCTGGCTGACAACAGCATCTTCAATTTCCAGTTATTCCAATTGGAAACTTAGAAGTCCTGTGTGACATCCACCTTTTCATCCCTCCATCTGTCCACACAGCTTGCTCATTTTTAGTGACCACTTCCTGGAGTCTGTCTTTCCTTTCTATCTCCATGACTCCGACTTACCACGCTTCATCCGGGAATCTTCTTGACTCCAGAAAAAGTCAGCTCCCCACATATGCTCTAGTAGCCCCTGAAATTTTCTTTTCTTTTCTTTATTTATAGCATGGTTGTAACTACACATTTGTAATAGTGTTTGATTAATGTCCCTCTCAGATTATAAACTCCACAAGGGCAGGTCTTAATAAATGCCACTGAATGGATAGAGCTCCTTTTTTTCTGTTTCTTGTGACTTCGGCCCTAGCTAAATGTTTCCCAAAGAATGGAACTGTTATTACTGCTTCTGTCGCCCAACCCCATCTCTTGCACTGAGCACAAAACCAGACACACACACTAGAAGCTCAGTAAGGAAGGACGCATGGCTTGCTGTGTCCCCATCAGTCATTTGGCTGTTCAGTTTGTTCTGAGAAAGGGAAGTCCTCACTCCCAAATGACCAGTCAGGCCACCTGGCCCTGCCAGCCTCAGGAACCCGACCACCAGGAACATCAGTGTTTCCACGGTGGCCCACTGGGCTGGCGGATCTCTTTCCTTGGCCTCCTGATATGGCAGTAATTAGAAACAGCAGTCATCACACGTCGCGTCCCCCAGGCACCCCGTTGGATGCAGGAACACATGTAGCTGCGAGACCACCTGCCAGGAAGAGAATAGAAGAATCATTTGCTGAACATGGCAGGGGTGATGGCTAAGGGGACGAGCTGCTGCATAGCAAACAGCCACCTCCTCTTCCCCAAAGCCCTCAATAATTTCTCCACTTGAAAAAAGAAAAGGAGAAAAAAAAATACACGATTAATTTTTCATGTAGATCTTCCCACTTGGAAGCTCAGGGAAGGGCTTGCATACTAACAGCCACACTGGAGATGCCACGTTGGCCCAGCTTGAACAAAGCCAAGGGGAGGGAGAGGAGAGAGGGAAAGCCCCCTGGCCATCTCCTGTGGCCCTCGTTAAGGACAGTGACAGAGAATAGCGCACCTGCTTGTTCTTCCATTTTTAAGGTCCTGCTTTGTCCCAGGTGTGGTCATTTTCACTGCCACCCATACCATAACAACACTGGCAGGAGGACTTGTCCTCATTTTACACACGAGGGAACTGAGGCACAGAGAAGTTAAGCTCCTTGCCCAAGGTCACCCAGCGGATGGGAGGCAGAGTCAGGACTCCAGGTCCAGCATTCACACCCCCTTGCCCCGTCCAGGCCCAGCACCATCTCCCAGCAGGTACTTGGCAGACGCTGGGTGACCATCTGTTCGAGATGCTGCAGCAGGCACTCCTTTCCAGGCGGGCGTGCGGGCTCCAGTGCATTCTCAATCCAAATTCTTCCTGCATACACATTAACTATTGATTTTCTCTGCCTTAGTCCCAAAGTGAAGACGAGCAGAGAGAAGCCAGGAAGGCGGCTCTGACTCTCCTGGCTGCTCCGTGGTAGGGATTTGATCAGGAGTCCTTCCACCATGACTCCCCGCACTACTGCACCATGCAATATGGTGAGGAGCTGAAAACTTCAGCTGAGGCAGCTCCGGGGCTTACCTCCCCTCCCCCCCTAAGGAGCTGAGCCAGACAACGTGGGCAAAGGGCTAAATGTCTCTGCATTAAGAGAGACACACACAGCAGGAATTTATTATCTCACTGTTAAGGAGGCTAGATACAAGAAACTGGGGTCTTCTGAGGACTCTAAGCAGGAATCAATGCCAGACTTCTCTCCCAGTTCTGGCGGTCACCAGCAGTCCTTGATGTTCCTTGACTTGAAGACACATCACTCCGGTCTCTGCCTCCACTTGCACAGGGTGTTCTGTCTCCCTCTCCTCTTCCTATTAGGACAGCAGTCACCGTGGTACTCCTCTTCCAGTATGACCTCACCTCAACTAACTGCATCAGCAACCCTCTTTCCAAATGAGGCCACATCCTGAGTTACTTGGGTGTAAGTACTTCAATGTAACTTTTGGGAAAGTCATAATTCAAACAATAACAATCTCTGTGCCTTTGTTTCCCCTAAATAAAGAGAATAACATATACTTCATAGGGTGTTTGTGAGAATTGGATAGTTCAGTGCATGGAGAGGGCTATCAATAGCGCCTGGTATATAACAGGAGTGCCACAAATTCAATTATTAATCTGTGATTAATAAAGTCATTATAATTATCTGTGGAAGGAAAGGCATTGTCCCCCATTATTATTATTATTATTTTTTTGGTAAGACATTGAATAGACTCTAATTTCATATAGAAACAAGTCACTAAATGTTTTAAATATTCAGTAGGACAGAACTCTTGGCTGTATATAACAGAAGTCTACTCAAGCCAGCATTGGCAGAAAGAGGAAAGCCAGTGCCATCGACCTAATCCCCTCCCCACTAAACTCGTGTGTTTAAACCTAACCCCCACTGTGATGCCATTGGAGGTGAGGACCTCAGGAGGTGATTAGGTCATGGGAGTGGAGCCTATGAAAGGGATTAGTACCCCTTATCTACAGGTTTCTTAAGTTTACTTGCTTCTCCTCCAGCACATGAGGACACGGTGAGAAGTAGCCACCTGTGACCCAGACTCCAGCCCTCAGCAGAACCCACTGTGCCGGCCCATGACCTTGGACTTCCCAGCCTCCAGGATGAAACAAATCGTTGCTAATTCATACAGCCTATGGTAGGCTGTCCCAGCAGCCTGAATGGTCTGAGATGGTCAGCGCAAGGAGGGCAGGATATCTCTTGGAACAAAGGCAAGAATTCCAAGAAAGTTGGAAAACCAGGGTCTGGGTGGCTGTTGGAACTCAGAGGCCTGGAGCTCCGTCTCGTGCCCTGGCACACCCACTTCACTCTACCTCTCTGGGTGTCTATCCCCATGATCTATGGGACTTAGGGCAGCTTAACCTCTCCATGCCTAGGTTCCTCATCTGCAAGCAGGGATGAGAATAGGGTTGTTGGAGGTCAGATGAGCTTGTGTTTGTGAAATCTTGAGCACAGCACTAAAGAACATTTGGCATGTGAGTGTTGGCTGTCAGTGTTATTCTCTGGGTTGGCCCTTCCTGCTATTCTGTCCATCAGGTGGAAAATACAGCTGCTGCCCACTCCAGAGTGTTTCCAAATCCTCCCTTCAAGGGAACAAGCCAGCCTGTGGCTGGATCTCTTTTTGGCAAGTCTGAGCTGCTGGAGATGTACGGGTCTCTGGCCAGCCTAGGTAGGGAATCTGCCCTGGGGGTCCTGCAGATGGAGGAGGAAGCCTAGAAAATAGGCTGACCCATGACCAAGGCCATGTCCTCCTGTCTTCCTTTCTCCAGCTAGAGAGGCCTCCACCAGCACCAGATGTGAATCTGCTGCCCAGACTTTCAATGCCAGCCAGATTACATACCCTTTTGCCTTAGCTGGTGTCTCAGGAAATAAGATCCATACTTGTCAGCCTTGTTTGAAAGCCCTTTCAAGGTCTAACACCTGCCTCCTTTTCAGCCCTTTCCCAGGTCTTTCCCCTTGCCAGACATACCGGCCTTCTGTTTCTTAAGTTTACTGTAGCCTTCTCAGGACCTTTGCACATGCCATCCCTGCAACCTAAAATGTTTCTCCCCAAGATTTCCAAGGACCACAATTGGATCTCTGCTCAAATGCTGCTCACTCCCAGAGAGGCCACCCCTGACCTCATCTAACAGCCCTATCACCACCCGCATCATGCTACCCCATCATTCTGTTTTCCTTTCTTCACAGCAGTTATCACTGTCTGAGTTTGTCTTGTCTGTTTATGGATTCACTTGTTTATTTTCAATCTACCCCCCACAGAACATAAGCTGCTGACAGTAAAGAGTTTATTTGGGCTGGGGGCATAGCTCAGTGGGAGAGCACTTCCCTAGCATGTGTGAGGCTCTGGGTTCCATCCCCAGCACCATATACCCCCCCCCACACACACACACACATAACCTCATTTGTTTTATTTACTCTGATGTTCCCTATGCCCATAGCACAGCCAGATATATTATAGATATTAATACATACAGATAGAATGAACAAATCCATGAGTAAGGTTCAAGTAAATGCTGAGCCTAGGAACATATGGGCGGTAGAGTCAGTTACCCCTCTGTGTTGCCATGAGTCATTCACTCTAACCTTGTACCACCACCCCAGCATGCCACCTCCCCAGCTCTGCAGACACCACCAGCTTCTCAGACCCACAAAGTATGCCAGGTTTAAGAATTACCTTTTGGAAATCTTTACCAGGTTTTACCCGCCATCACCCCTGTTTTACCCAACGTCCAGTAGTGGAGTTCTTCAGTTACAATGTTATACATCAATCACTAATAACGCTTCCTCAAGATCAAAGCCAAGCTAGACTTCCCCGCCACCTCAGGCCTGTGCAACCACAGAAATTCTCCAATCCTACAGTTTATTGTCTAATTTTATTATCACCCAAGGATACAAGATGATTTATTTGTTTACATGGGTTCAGATTATTCAAATATTCCTTTATCTGTTCTGTAATAGCCATTCTTTTTCTATTGCCTTCATTGTATCTTATTAGACATCTCAGTTTTGTTTCAAGCCATGTGGCCTTGGGATATACTGATGTGTTTAAACATCCTCGTGCATACTTTAATATATTATAAGCCATTTAAACTCATTGTAACTTGTCTACAAGCTAAGAAAGCACCATGGATTGCTCTCTAGGGAAGAAAAACTAAACCAAGTGAATTTTTTCTACATTCTAACATGAATCGCCCTGGCTTTGGAGTGCCCTCATCTGGCTTCTTCCCACAATGGGCCTAGCCCAGCACCTGTTCAGAAAGTAAACTGAAAGCAAAGCCCCCTCAACACCAAAGAGCTCCTCAGAAGCACTTGGTGGCCCCATGTGTCCAGGAAAAAAAAAAAAAAGGTCTTGCAAAGCACTTCACAAAATCTGACACAATGTTAATGCCCTCTGGGCCTCATGGCATGTAGAAAAGATTAACCATCTAAGAAATGACACTGGCCCTGGTTAGACTCCAGCTTGCTCTCTGATGGCTTTGGAGTTGGTTTTCTTGTGTTTGATGATTTGTGGTGTCTTCTCTGTGATCTGTGGGTGCTGAGTGCTCCCTTTGCAAGCCTAGAAGGTTAGGCTGAGGGTGGATTGCAGGAAACTCACCAGAGACCTCACCAGAGACTTTGAGGTCTCCAGGACCCTTGTCTGGATCCCTTTGCAGTCATTGGAAGTTGTCCGGTTGCTCAGAATTCCTCTCAAGCCCCTGCGCCTCTCCAGGCTGAAGGCGTGGTGATGGGCTCTCATCCTGGAGATCCCGGGACCTCTGAGACCTCCTCCGAGTGGAGTCACATCCCTGAATCACAGTCAGAAATGAACAGGTGCCCTGAGCAACTGCCTGGCTCTATCAGGGAAGGTGGCAGCAGCTTAGACCTACCTGAAATTAATTCTCCTCTTTAATGAATTGCCCAGGGAACTTATTTTTTCCAATTTTCCTTCTGGTTTTCATGTTTTCTTTAGTTTCCTTTCTCTCAGTCCTCCTGAGGCCCGGGTTGGTGAAATTGTTTCCTCTTCTGCTGACCCCTCGCGGTTGGCAGTCATCCATAACGAAGCTTCCCTGCAGCTCCTGAGCGCCCAGTCGTTTCCTTCCTAATAGGAAGCAGCAGGCTCAGAGTGGTTGTGTTGTTTTCTTTCCAAGTCATAGAATTTTCTTCCATGTGATTTAAGAACCTCTAGGATGCCGCCTGGATCTCCCAGCAGATAACAGTAGTGAAACCCCTCTGAGCGTTCTGCTGTTAGATCCTGTGTTTCTAGTGACCTCTGATCAGCAGGTGGGTGAAATTTTCAGAGCATTTAGAAATATTCAGTTCCCATTGCATGCTAATGAGGTGTTGATTAAACAGGGCTGCAGATGAAGCCCCGGAGAGAAAGCACTCCTGGGTTCAATTCCAAGTACCAAAAAAGAAACACCAGTAGAAGAGGAAACAGAAAAAGTTTTATTCTATCTGTCCTGGTGCTATATGGAGCCCCCAACCCCAATACTCCATTAGAATTCAGACAATGAACTGCAGTGTTGCTAATGTCCAGTTACAGCTCACACCAGAAAAACAGAGATCTGAATGCGGTGGTTCTAATCTGAAGACTACCCTCCCCCTATGAATGCAAAGCCTTTTACAAGGCTACCATTTCCTAGCACAGGAGAGAGCATGGTTTATACAAATGGAAAGGCCAAGTCCAAATAGAACATAAAATAGCCTGTGGTCATATCTGGGCATCAGAAATAGGATAAGAAATGGCCTTTAGTCTTCCCCAGAATCATGTCATATGTGACACTAGCTATAGGGATGTGGTCCCAGCTGCCACTGCAGAGCAGGCAGCAGTGGACAGTCAATGAGAGCTGGCTTGGCATCTGCTCGGCTTCATACTTTCTCAGGAATCTCAGGCTTAGCAGGACCTTTCCCTGGTCCAGGTCTATACTGTCAGTTTCCAAGAATTAGTCACAGACCCCTGCTCATGGATTGCACTGCCAAGTCACCGCCCCTCCTTGGCTCACAACCCTGGAATCCTAATTACACTGACACAGGCTACCACAGGGAGCCCAAACTAGGACACTTGACATTTACAGATAGGAAGAGCATGACTGCTTATGTAAATGATATCACAAAATGGAAAGGAATTTAATTATTTTCTGTTGCTTTGGCAGTAACACAAAATGATTTTTAATAAAATATTTAACAAGGATTTTTTTTCCCCCATGTCGAGTCCTAAGAGATTCATTTTCTGGAGTAGCTATTCATTCACAAACAGTTAAAAGGCAACATATATAAATACAACCTAATATTTATAATTAAAATTGAGCACAATGTTGATTTTTAAAATTGCCTTTTTAGTGTGCATGAGCAATGGGTAATGGTGTGTGGAGAATCACTGCTGTGCTGTTTTGTGGAAACTTGTCACCACGGTTGTGTGATGAATGATGGAAGGGAGAAGATGGTTTGATCCAGGCTCAAGCCAGTCTTCTGGAATCTAATCCCAATGCTGCCACCTATTAGGGGACCCTGGGTACCTTTGTGGCCTTTCAGAACGGTGGTTTTTAAAATATGTAAAATGGTAATAATCTTACTCTATCAAGTGAAGACTTAAATTTAAGTTCCATCTTGCTGTATAATAGGCACTTGAGAAACAGCAGTGATTGTTATGGAAAGGAATGTGACAAATTTCAAATATCCATATAAATCCTAATGGGTGGAGAGTGGGGGCGAGAGAATGCAGAGGGAAAGAATGAAGGGTCACTAGCTATACTCGGAGGAGGGATATTTTACCCAGGAAAGGTGGATGATGCAGGAGAAAGTCGGGTATTGACTTAGTAGAAAGAGCCTTTCAAGTAAAGTGAGAAGTTGCCAAACTCTTTGGAGGATACAACCATAAGAGATGTGAAGAGGACTCTAAGTGGAGAGGGAGAAAGGTAAAGAAAATGTGACAACTCCCGTCCTTCAGTGGTGCTCCTGTATCTGTTTTCTAGAGCATGCTGTGCCCATTGGGGACATTGACATTGAACAGCCCTGAACACCACTTTTATTTTTTTGAATGATCTACAGTGAATTGAATTGGCATCTTTACTAAAGCAAAATTATTTGTGGCTAGACTTCTCCACTTGGGGCTACAAGTCCTTTACTCCTCAGGAGCTCATCTTAGGAATTTGCTACCTGAACCAGATTAGCAGTCAGGTATAGCTTGAGCTGGGTGTCTGCAAAGTCCTCATGTCAGAGGATTTTGTGGGACGACACGGTTATCTATCACTACTAGGCTACAAGTGAATTAAAGCAGTGCACTATGGAGAAACTGAGGAGCTTGACAAAGGCAGACCTCACTGGTGTGAGCAGGTCATGGAGGGTGAGTCCCCATGAGGTAGAACCACATATCTCAAAGGTACTTGATGCTCAATTTTTATTCCAACACAGACATAACTAACCCTAGCTAAAATCAACCTCCTGTAGCCCCTTCCAAAACAAGAACAACTTTAACAATGGGACCAGAATATTGCAAGTTCATGAGCTAAGATAACCTTCCCCAGGATGATGCCCTATCAACTGTGCCAGCATTTGCCTCTGGAAACGCTTTCTCTACCTTCCTGGAACTCATCAATCCTCTTGACTTAACTACATTAATATTTTGAGTCACAGTGGCATCTAGTCTTGTAGATCTAATTCAAGTTTTTGCCTATCTTTATACTATTCCATTGTGTATTAATTTCAAAATTTGACTCAGTAGAAACTAATTTCTCTTATGTTGATAGTTTGAAGGAGAATCTGAAGCTGCAAACACAACCATCCCTGTCACCCCACCACAATCCAGGCATTGTAGACATCAGATTTGGATACTTACAGCACCGGAAGGAGTAGAGCTGCCAGAAGGTATAGCTATGGGGCTGGGATATAGCTCAGTTGATAGAGTGCTTGCCTCACATGCATAAGGCCCTGTGTTCAATCCCCAGCAACACACACACACACACACACACACACGCACACACACACACACACACATACAAAGTGTATCCATAATGAAGGACTACAATCAGAGATGTGAGGGCTTTGAGAAGAGAGCAGAAGGAAATATACAGAATAAGTTAAAATGAGGGAAAGAAAACTAAAACCTTGCAGTCAGATATAAAACCAGAAAGGGGGAACAAATCAATATTCTGATAAATGATGTGTTTATTATCTAGGTTCCCCTGGTAACAGAAACCCAGATTTCTATTCTCTTCCTTGACTCTGAGCAATAGCAGCCCAGGTTATGTATCAATGTCTGAATGACTTAATAACACTTGAGACTAGAGTATAGCTTAGTGATAGAGTACTTGCCTAGCATGCATGAGGCCCTAGATTGGATCCCCAACCCCACAGACATACACACACACACAAAAATAAATAAATAAATAATAATGTTTATTTGGAGCTGCCATCAAATGGGTTCTGCCAGGCTGGGTAGGAAGATGGTGCCCAAAAGTGGAACGGAAAAACTGAGAGGTGTGAATGACTTGTGTGAGTTGCTTGTCCATCTCTGCTCAGCCCAAGGCCCTTCAAATTCTTTGGAATCATATAGATTTCTTGGTTAGCTGATTCTTACCCCAAATCTTACCATTTGGCTTCAGAACTGCAGCTCTTCATGTTGGTCCACTGATGACCCCATTTGAAGTAAGATCAGAACATGAGACACTGTTATCCAGGCAAAGATGAGTAGGATACACACGGTCTGTTTATCAGATACTGGTAATGGCCAAGCCATTCCTCAAGCCCTCCAGTTTCACAGGGTACACGTAGAAGACCAATATTTGCTGATCTCTTTCCCAGTCCCCAGAGAGGGTTCCTGTATTGGGTGTCTACAAGGTCCAGCTTTTGGAGAGACCAAAAACTGGTCCAGAAGATAAGAAAATAGGTTGTTATGGTTTGGATGTGAGATGTCCCCCCAAAAGCTCATATGTGAGACAATGCAAGAAAGTTCCAAGGAGAAATGATTGGTTTTAAGAGTCTTAACATCATCAGTGATTAATGCCCTGTTAGGAATTAACTCAGTGGTAACTGAAGTGGTAGGGTGTGGCTCGAGGAGGTGGGAATTGGGGTGTGGCTTGGGGATATATATTTTTTTCTGGTGAGTGGAGACTCTCTGTCTGCTTCCTGATCACTGTGTGAGCTGCTTCTCTCTGCCACCCTCTTCTGTGATGATATTCAGCCTCACCTCAAGTCCCAAGGAATGGAGCCGGCCTTCTATAGACTAAGACCTCTGAAACTATGAGCCCTGAATAAACCTTTCCTCCTCTACAGTTGTTCTGAAGCAGACCACATACCCTCACCCAAAAGACCCCTGCCATAATTAAGCTTCTCCTCTTGTCAGATCAGCAGGTCTACAGAGGTCAGACCTATAGAGGTCATTGTGGTCTGTAGTTTCCTCTTCCTTGTAAAGGCGAGATTTACACACAAAAGGTGTGATAGAATAGCATCTGCAAGCTTGTACAAAAAGATATTATCTCTATTTTCTTGGTTAAAAAAAAAAAAAAACAAACTTGTGAAACCTGTGTCTGGTCTAGGGGATGGAACAGAGAACACTTGACAACCTTCAATCCCCACTCCCCTACCCTGGGTATAAAGTTCAAAGAATTTCCAAAATCTTTGTTCAGAGGAAGAATTCTTAGGTAAGACCACCTTTGAACCTTGCAATCAATACACCTGCTTCCTGAAAATTCCTTAGGTGTCCAGTCTCTTCTGTTCTACTTCAGTTCTGATTGGGTCCTTTAGTCACAGCAGTGAAAAACTGACTAAAACATAGGTGAAGAGGTTGGTGGACTAAATGGCAATCAAGCTAAGGTCAAGGACATCTCAGCTGAGGCAGAGCCTCCTCTTCTTATAACTATGCAAGCTAGTGGGGTCTCTTGGGACATATGGATAGCCTAAGTTAGTCTTGCACTTATGGACTCCCTTAGTGTTAGACTCAGGAGATGAACTTGACTTCTTGGAGGGGACCAAGGCTGTCATGTACGAGGCCTGGAATCCTTCACCTGTGTTTTAATTTTCCCTTCTATACAGTGAGGTTAATAACAGCATATACCTCATAGGATTGTTACAGACTAAATGAGATAGCATATTTAAAGTACTTAGAACAGTGACTAGCACATACAATAAATATCGATAAATGAATCTCAATAAATGGTACTCAATAAATGTCAGTAATGATGATAATGAACTGGAGTAGAAAGAAGGAGATAACATTCAATGTAAACCAAATCCAGATTATTAAAAAAAAAAAAAAACCTGTCTTTTAAAATCAAGTAGGAGAAAAAAAATTTTTTTTAAATTGATGAGAAAGTAAAAAAAAAAATTTTGGTTCCTGGACTCAGTATTCTCAAAGTTGAATTTAAATTTGAATCCTCTAAACCCATTATGTTAACTCCTGTGGCTAGAATAATTTCTTTTTTCTCTCCTTGGTCCTCCTGATTTTCTGTTATTACTCTTGTCTTTTATGTCCTTAGTTGCAAGCTGCCTGGAATTCCTGTTGAAAGAGGTGGGATATAAACAATAAAATAGAAATAAAGAAAAGACACTCCATAAAAATTTGCTGAATTTATTGAATTGTCGAATCTTTCCACATAATCCAGAGTGCTTCTGAAAAACGAATAAGCACGAGAGAAAGCAATAATAGAAAAACACCCTCCTTGTTTTCTTGTTTATGTATGTAAAGCCTACCTAGGAGAGTGATCCCATTTCTCTTATCTCCTGTGGCCACATGCAATGCACTCCTCTTCATGTGAGGATGTGCGGATCTGAGCAAGGGCAGATGCTCTAAGAGGCTGGTGATATGAGTTGTGCCATCTGCTCACCCTCCGCCCGAGGGCATGTGTCATTTCTTGTTGGAGTGGCAACTTCAATGGCTGATTTCAGTCCAATCTTTTCTCATCCTTCCACCACTGCTCTGCCCTGCCTCATGGGGGAGAAAAGAGAAAGAAAAAACAGCCCACCTGCATCCTTGAGGATCAAAGAGCTCACACTTGAAGCCATTCTTGAGGTTGCCATGGTAATGGACAATTCTGACCATCAGGGTGCAGATGCTGGCGGGTGCAGCCCCAGAGGGCCTCCCAGCTTGTGGAAATGACTGGCCCGCTCAACTCTCTCTGCTCTCCTGCAAAGCCTTTCTGATGGAAAACCAGCCACTCCACGCTTGAAAAAGTATTATCTGGCCCTTCTCACACCCCCAGCATGCTCTGGGGCAGCTCTTTCCCCATTATACTCTAAGGGGCCCTACAGTGATGTATTGAAGGAGTGAACAATTTGCTCTGAGGGCTCTAAGTTCAGCTGATTCTAAGAGGAGCCCAATTTCTCCTCTGATAGATCCCTAGGGGACTGCCTTTCCTACTGTGTCCCCAAAAGTCATATGCTTCTGAGCCTGCTTTACTCCAGGACTGGCTTTCACCTGTTTGAGGAGTGATAATAGGGTCTTTTAGGCTAATGTATTTCAAAGTCAGTTGCACTCTGATGGCATCTCCTCCAAAGCTTTTTCTCGCCTAGCTTTCCTCAAACCCTCTGTTCCCTACACAATGGTGAGCTTTCCTTGTCATGTAAGAGGTTTGCTAAGTCTATTAGAGAAAATTCACAGGGTCCAAAATGAACTAGTTTGTGCTAACTCAAGTGAACTGGGAAGAACAATGCATTACAAAGAGAGGGCAGGCACAGAAGGTCCAGAACCCAAGGCTGTGAACCCCAGGAGAAGTCTGGAGACTGTTACAAACAATGCACCCTCCCGGCCCCATTCGCCTAATGGACTCTCCTACAAAGTTGGGAAAGTAAATTCTTGTTTCTCAGACTCCTTTGCATGAAAAAATGGCCATCAGGAACCACTCTGGTCAAAGACATTCTATGAAGGTTTTTAGTCTTCCCAATAAAAAAGCACTATTTTTTGGTCCTTCTTTCAAGGGTGAAAGGAATCATTGAACTGTTGACAAACAACAGCAATGGCATATTTCCAGACTTCCTGTTTGAGAAAAAGACAATCCCTGTGTATTTAAACCATTGTGATCCATTTCTTTTATACTAGAAGCTCAAAACATTTGTTAATCAGATTTCCATTACTATAACAAGTACGGAGATAATCAAATCAATCAGAAGAAAGGTTTATTTTGACTACCCAACTTCAGTGCTTTCAGTCCATGGTCACTTGGCCCTGTCACTTTGGGTCTATGGTGGCACAGTATATCATGGCAGGAAAGGGTGGTAGAGGAGACCTGTTCAACTCATGGCAAGAAGGAAGGAAGGAAGGAAGGAAGGGAGGGAGGGAGGAGAAGGAAGGGGAGGAAGGATGGATGGGAGGAAGGGAAGAAGGAAGGAAGGAAGGAAGGAAGGAAGGAAGGAAGGAGGGAAGGAGGGAAGGAGGGAAAGGAACAGGGTTTCAATATTCAAGAACATGCTCCCCCATGACCTAACTTCCTCCCACTAGGTCCCACATCTTAAAGGAGTCAGCAGTTCCAAACTATAGTAGCATTCCTCATTGAATTAGGGTCTTCCATTTCCGTATTCTGACTCTCTCTCAAAATGTAAAGATATAAGGAGGAACAGACACCAGAGTCAACCAGGGCAGCTTCTTAGACATTTTTCACTCAGGGTTAGCCAGTTTAAATCATTTGGCAATGCTCAGAGGTCTTTCATGAATCATTTCTGTCATTCCTTCAATTTGGCCAGGTCAGGGTTTTCTTAGAGCTTCAGAAATTCTTCTACATGCTCTGACAAATAAAGTAAGATCCCAACTGCTTCTGACCAAATCATTGTGAAAGGGAGGAAGGGAAGAGAAATGGGAAAGATATCTAACAGAATGATAAAGTAGGGCTGGGGTTGTGGCTCAGTGGTAGAGTGCTTTCCTGGAATGTGTGAGGCCCTGGGTTCAATCCTCAGCACCACATACAAATAAATAAAGTAAAAAATCCATTGGCAACTAAAATATATTTTTAAAAAAAGAATGATAAAGTAACTTAGCCCTATAATTTTCTGTGGGCAGAGATGAAAGGCTTTTTAATACACAAAACTTCTAAGTGACATAAATGGGAGCACAATAATGAAGAGAGAAATGGTGTCCTAATTTTTTTTTTCATACAAGTCCCAACCACTCAATCTACAGTTGCTTTGAGAAATTTCTCCCAATGAAGGAAATCAAAGATGGAATAAGTCCAGCCTCCCAAGTAGGACAATGAAAGATTTACAATATTTATTTTCCAAACCATTTCATTTTATTTGTGTTCACCAGTGACATTAGTGAATATTCTGCACATCTAAAATATACCTTTATGGCGATATCCAGACTGGTGTTGGATCAGACAACTAGGTACCATAACCTAACCCCATTGGCAAATAAAATTAACCATCACATGAACAATAAAGTTTTTTTGCAATTTTTATCTTCCTGAACATGAGTCTTCTGGAGCAGTATAGCTTCAAAAATGAAGAAAAGGAAAGAGAAAAGTCATGCCGATGTTCAGAGCAGACTGGGTAGCGATAGACAAACTGGGTCCTCCACTTTTCTTGATATTATAGTCACGTATTTATTATCCTGGCATTTACATGGCGTGCATCCATATTTATAGCAGCTATTCAGAATCATTCTCCCTTTATCTCCATCCAGCATTTTCTCTAATTTCAGGTGGCAAAGAGCCTCTCTGCTCTGTCTTCTAGGAAGGCTCCCACAGCAACCAATTCTAAAACAACCCCCAGAGAGGAAGGGGAAAGGGCCCTGGTGGGGAAGGATCCCAGCAATAGTACTGCATTCACAGTCACCACAGTACTGTGTTCTCAGTCACCGCAGACTGCCGGGAAGGGAATCAGCCAAGTGGCCAAAGGGTCCAGAGGTCTGAGCCCAAAACCTATAATGTAATCACTCTGAGGTCAACAACAAATTCTATGTGAAACCTTCTTTCAGTGATCTCTCAAGACTAGTGAACACAAATCCAACCCAAGAGGCGTGCTCCCATGCTGTACTCACTCAGAAGGGAAAGATGGAGCTTGGCTCAGCTCTGGCAGAAATTTATCTTACTTGTGTTTATGTGAAGAAGGCCATAGGTTTTCCTTCTTTTTATTTTTTATTTTTTTATTACTATTTATCTATTTATGGTACTGAGGATTGAACTCAGGGGCACTCTACCACTGAGCTACGTCCCCAGCTCTTTTTATTTTTTATTTGGAGACAGGGTCTCGCTATGTTTCCCAGGATGGCCTTGAATTTTCAATCTTCCTGCCTCGACCTCTGGGGCAGCTGGGATTACAGGCATGCGCCACTGCACCTGGCTTTGCTTCTGTGTTTTATTTTTGGGGGTTTTTTTCTGTTCCTTTATACTTTTTTCTTACTTCCTGAGTATATTTTACTTTCATAACTGGAGGAAAATGACATGGGCTTTTAGCCATGTTTGCAGGGGGCAGAATGGGAAATGAAGGAAGAGAAAGATCACATGGCATTATATTTATATTAAGAAGCTTAAATCTATGTGGTCGCCAAAAGGATGAGAACAAAAACTGTCTACACCACACTGAGCAAGGACATGTTTGGGTCTACATTGACATCACTTTGATATTCCACTTTTTTATTCTTCTGGTACTGACTGGCTCAAGTAAATGTTTTGATTGTTCCTTTAAAAAATAGATTCCCTGTGCAGTGCTGGTGGGAATACCAACTAGCAAAAACCCATCTGCTCTTCCATGGGAAGGTCAGCAGTATGTGACTTCAGGTTCTTTAAGTTCTTCTCCTCAAGATTCTCACCTTGATGTTTCTACCAACCCTGGATTATTGTATCATGGTTCTGACTCAATCCTAATCAAGTGTCTCTCCCACTCTGCCTCCATGGAAAGACTTGGCTTAAACCAAACTCCTGATTCTCAATACATTCTGATCTTATCTCCCCCTTTTTGAGATATTGTCAAAAAGTTTTGAGCTTCTGGTCTCCTTTTTGGTCATAAGCAATAGTCTCAGCTTTGTTTAGTCAACAGGTTGTGCTGGTGATATTCGGGGGGTGGGGGGGGTCAGGCCTTGACAGAGTCTACACAATCTGCATTGTGGGCTGTCCTTTGGAGGCTGTGCTCGTTCGTATTCCCACCAGCACTGCACAGGATACCTATTTTTCCAGATTTTCTACATCAGTAGCTTTTCCCCCCACCACTCTTACATATTTGTCAGTTGGAGAAAGGAACCAAATTCCCACTGTTGTGTGCATTTCTTTAATACTTGGGGAGCTGAACCATACACTGTGAACTCTGAAATCAGATTAATTTGGGTCCTACTACTATAGCCATGTTAATTGTGGATCTGTGCCTTAGCTTCTTCCTCTATAAAATGGGCTACATTTGTTGAGGTTCTCCAAAGAGAGAGATTGAGACTCACCATAAGGAAGCGGTTCATGTGACTATAAAGGCTGAGAAGTCCCCAGATTTTTCTCTTGCAGACTGTCCAGTGAGCAAGTTAGAGATTGTGTAGCTTCAGTGTGAGTCCCAAGCCTGAGAGCCAGGAGAACAGGTATATATTCATCCACATCTGAATCCAAAGACAGGAGAAGACCAACATCCCAGCCCAAAGACAGGCAGAGAAAGAGATGATTCTTTCTTACTTAGTCTTTTATTTTAATCAGGTCTTCCACTGATTGGATGAAGTCCATGCACAATGGGAAGGACAATCTGCTTTGCTCAGTCTATCAACACAAATGTTAATCTCATCCAGAAACTCCTTCATAGACACCCCCAGAAAACCACTTGACAAAATATCTGGATGTCCTGTGGCCCAATCAAATTGACACATGAAATTTACCATCACATGGGGGGGGGGGTAATAATTCTTCCTACTAAATAAAGGGCTATTTTCAGAATGAAATAAACAGACAAAGTGCTTAGAATGGGGCCAGGCACACTGTGGGCCCTCGACAAAATATTTAGGAAGTGAAATCAGACCAGGAAAGTCATTTTGTATCAGAAAAGGAAGATTTTGTTGGAAATGTTGAGTTCAACCTCGTGAAAGATTTTTATGTCATTTTTGACTTGACATAATGGTTAGTATTCCATAAGGCATAGGTAATCAATCAACTCTAGACAGGCACTTAGAGGGCAGATGTGGCTTGATCACAGGAGAGAGTCCACATGCGGGCCACTGAGGCCCCTGTGGTCTGTCAGAGGTCCCCCCAAAGCTGCACACCTGGGTGGAAGTCCCCATCCCACTAGAAAATGGAGAATCAATGCATGAGTTCTTGTTGAGTTACCACCCAATTGTTCCAGTTAAAAATTCACATGCTGATTTCTTCTAAATGGAAGTCACAGGCCCATTCACTAATGAATTAATTTAATTAATTTGCATAATTTACTGTTAATATTGTAGAAAATAAGTCTCTCTCTTTTTTTTTTTTTTTAATTTTGAGATAGGTTCTCACTAAGTTGCTTAGGGCCTTGTTAAATTGCTGAGGCTGGTTTTGAAATTGTGATCCTCCTGCCTCAGCCTCCTAAATTGCTAGGGTTACAGGTGTATGCCATCAGGCCTGGCTGGATCTCTAATTCTTAAAAAAAAGAAAGGAGGAAGGGAGGAAACAAGAGTGCCAAGCCAGGCAGGATCCCTGAGGATGATACAGTAGCTCTAGGTTCCTTGAAATTATAATAAAAGGACATAAAACTATAGCATCAATTTCTCCACAATGACCCTGTACTTCTTATATAGCCTTTGAACTGGAAGAGATATTCTCAATCACAGTCCTCTGTTGTAAGTCCTCCGGGGACTCCCAGTCTCACTACACCTGAGTTGAAAATCTAAGATCTTACAAAGGCATCCAATGCCCACAGAATCATTATCCTTTGCTATCTCTGACCCTTCCATTTCTTGAGAAAAAAAAAACTCATTCCTGCCACATTCCCAATGCCAATAGAGCTCTCTGTCTAGGGAACACTGCAGAGGAGCTGGGACGCAAGACCCTGGAACTGGGTTCTGGGTCTCTGCCAAATGACACTCTGCTATGTGACACCTCACCAGGTGAAGCTGGAAATCCTGAACTATACAGTCACTTACATTCTCAGAGAAAAAGGACAGGACTTGAGGTATTGTAAAGAAGAGAAGAGTTTCAGGTGGGGTGCCTTCAGGTGTTTTATTATTTTCCTTATTAATTAATGACTTCATGATTTCTTCACATTAGTAAGCCCTGGTCTCATTCTCTCGTGTCACAGTCCAGGCTAGGTTGAATCACAGAGGGACACTCAAGCATTTCTTCTGAACAATGAAACTACTTGATGGGGAAAAGGAGAATATAAAACCCTGAGAGGGAGGGGAAATTCACAAGGCTTCAGTGTGAAGTCAAGAGGATTTTCAGACAGCTCACTGAGGAAAGTTCTAACCCCACCCTTTCCTCCATGGCTCCTTCCTGTAAGACCATTCCAGCTCACTGACTTGCCAGTGGGACTCACAGGACTCAATACTAGTCATGTCCTGGCTTAGATCCATTACAGCGCAAGGATAGGGAGCAGGTGTGCAAAGAGAGCCCTGGGAGGAGCTTCCAAGTGTCCTTCCTCTCCCTGGAGTCACTCTGGAACACTAAACTCCCTCAGCAGCAAACTGTGACATCATGCATGATTGAATGCTCCCAGGGAAGCCCAGAGAGACACTCAGTGCCCAGGGTTTTCATCTGTGCACCCTCTGACTAGCACCTTTCAAAATTCTAGACGGCCAGAGGGAAAGCAGGTGTTCAGCATAAACCACACGGCTCACACAGTGAAGGCGCCATGAGCAGCTTATCAATCAGGGTGGTGGAAACACTCCTGAAGGCCAAGTTCCCTGAGGCTGGCAGCAGCCTACCTGGTCAGCAGGTCTGGCAAAGCACAGCACCCTGGCCATTACGCTCTTTCTGTATGTCTAGGTCTGTTCAATGTCTCCTGCAGCACTACTCCCCACCATGTAGTCTAATGGGCTGGGACCCCTCAGTAAGGGCAAACAAATCAGTGTGGCCAAGTCTCACATACACTATAAGCAGCGTTCTTCTCTGGGGAAAGCAGAGCCTCTGACAAGACCTCTTTGCCACACCTCACTCACCCAGCTCCCCTGCCTCGCTCCTCTCCTCTGCACTGTGTGGCCAGGTGCACTGTCTGGGAATAGTCACAGCTCTCCTGGGTCTTTGGGAGCAAGTGCGGGAGCCTTGGGCCACCTCTCTCCCAACAGGATAGGGGAGCCTTCATTGATCACACATACACTGGGTGGCTCAGAAACCACAGGCAGTAGCCGAGAGACTACAGCAGAAGCCATTTGAGGATAAATCAGAGCCACACTTAGCATAAGGTGGGACTTGGGGAGAGGCCCTGGGGTCTGGGTTCAGGAAGGCTTTGCCCCTTGCTAAATTTGAGCCCCCAAACTCCATATGTGCAAACAGGGGTGCTAACTAAGCTCCACCCTGTGTTTGTTGGCAGGATTAAATGAGACACTCAAGGTGTCTCTGTCTTAAAGGGCTCCAAATCTCCCCTGATTCTCTCAGCTGAAGTCCAAGGTCGAAGTCTTTAAAAGATAGCACTGTAGTGTGAATAGTAACCCTGCTCATATCCAGCAAGGATTATCCACTCAGACAAAGTCTGTTTCCCAGGAGGAAAGGGCTCTGAATAGCAAGGTTCCCATAGAACCAGAAAACTGGTTTGGAAAAGACACAGTTTAAATGAGTTGAAGATGAGGGTGGATCATAACCGACAAGTGTCTGTTACAGCTCAAGTCCCAGGGTGATGACAGAGAAACCCACAAGCAAAGTGGGAGACAAAACTTAGCAGTCTTTGCTCTTAGGTGTCAGGATTCTGCAAAGAAGAGAAGCCTCAAACCTTGGCACAATAAGACAACTGTATAAAGTAGGGCTGAACAAAAAGCTGGGTTATGAGGGGAAACAGGTTCTGGCGCGTACTAACAGGTAATAAGGAAAGGGGCACGATGTGGCTGGGCCTTCGTGGTAGGCAGCCTCTCCCATGGCTCCTAGGGATCCCACTGGTATTCACACCCTTGGGAACACCCTCCCATGGGGATGTACTTCTTGACTTGGTTCCAACAAACAATACTAGGGGTATCATGGGATATTACCCCCTCAGCAACTTATAGAAAGACTGCCTTCCACCTGGGGTATTTGCTCTGGGATGCGCTCTCTCTCTCTCTCTCTCTCTCTCTCTCTCTCTCTCTCTCTCTCTCTCTCTCTCCTCTCTCTCCTCTCTCTCTCTCTCACTCTGAGGGGAGCCAGCTGTTATGTTGTGAGATGCCCTAAGGAGAGGCAATGGGGGAGGGCCTAATGCCAACCGCCTGTGGATGAACTTGAAAGGGATCTGCTCCTGGAGGTGAGACTGCAGTCCTGCCAGACACTTTTCAGCCTTTTGAAAGACCCTGATCCAAAGGCAACTCGCTTCACCACCCCTTAATTCCTGACCCCCAGAAACTATAAGATAAATGTTTTAAGACACTAAGTTTTGAGGTCACTTGTTATGCAACAGTAATTAGCAAATGGAACTAAGAAAGACACCTAGGATTAAAGGGGGTGGAGGGCCTGAGAGGGAGGGGAGGGAGGGAGAAGGGGATGGGCATTCTTTCTTCCACCTACCTTAGGTGCTTGGCTGGTGCTCTATGGAAGATGGATTAAGAACAAAAAAACAAAAACGTTTATGAGCATGTGTACTAACACATGGGAGTACCCAAAGAAGATGAGTTTAGAATCTGGCATCTTCATCAAAGAGCGATAACTCTGTAGAGAGATGACAGGACAAAGGAAAATGGATTCCGTCTCCACAGGTGATAAACCGTGGCAAGGCAAATACATGGGATGTTAATAGTAGAGACAGGCTAGTTAGTAAAGTTTGTTACATGGATTCCTCTGGTTCTGTCTCCAGGATAATAAAGGTCAAAGTTGTATCCAGTGATAACTTTTGTCCTTCTGGTAGAGAGGGGATGAGGGACATCTTTGTAAAGTTTTGACTTTTTTTTTAGGCAAATGGGGGAGAATGAGGCCTTTCCCAGTCTTTGCTGCTTTATTACCTTCAGGAAAATAATTCTTATTTTTATATTTATTTTTTGGTTATAGGTGGACACAATATCTTTATTTTATTTTTATGTGGTGCTGAGGATTGAACCCAGTGCCTCACACATGGTAGGTGAGCGCTCTACCTCTGAGCCACAACCCTAGCCCCTGGTCAAAATAATTCTTGTGTTAAAAGGCATATTTGGTATGACATATTTGGGTTTCCTTTAAAATTTCTGTGTGAGATATATATATATATATATATATATTTTTTTTTTTTTTTTTTTTTTTTTTTTTTTTTGAGCTTGACCACAGGCAATTAGTAGACCATAGGCAATGGCTTTGCCTAACTCACCACATGGAAAAGTCACCCTCCCCAACCAGGTGAGGGACACAGCCAGTGCATGGCAGTCTCTGGAGGGAGCTG
Source organism: Marmota flaviventris (assembly GCF_047511675.1). Taxonomy (NCBI): domain Eukaryota; kingdom Metazoa; phylum Chordata; class Mammalia; order Rodentia; family Sciuridae; genus Marmota; species Marmota flaviventris. The sequence continues at coordinate 67,258,002 of NC_092499.1, forward strand.
TGGTCAAGCTCTCAGGCCTCTCTGGCCAGCCATACTTTCACATATTTACCTTCCTGGGTCACTGTCTGAGGCCTCTACAGCAGTGTTCCTTGCTCTGCCCAGGCCTCCTGGGGTGGAGCAGGGGAGGGGGAGGGAACCTTGAGGATACTTTGCTCAGGAGGACTCTGTATCTGGTACTTTTCCACTGCTAGCTCTCTCCCCTCTCCCACCCTCCACCCCAGGGCCCATAAAACTGTCCCAGCTTTCCTTGAGGGCTCCCTCCCCAGTGAGAGCCCCTTCATGTGTGACAACTCACCTGCCCCTGGACCCTTTAGCTGTATCATGGAGAAAATGGAATAGAGGAGTCTGCAGCTCCTCATGTTTTCGACTCCTGCCCACACTGTGGCAGCAAAGTGATTAAAGGCTTAACTTTTTCAGTTTTGTTCTATTGCTTTAACTGTTTACTCCACGCACCTGGCAGTTCCCCTTACCCTCTCCCTGCTCAACTGAGCTCCTGATAACCATCAGGAAGCTATGGGGGAAGCCATGCCCAAGGCCTAGGCTGGACCCCACTAGAGAAAATGAGAAATAACACTCCAGAAAAATCTCAGCTCATCACCGGAGAAGATAATGTCCAGAGAAAGAGACCAAAGCTCCAGGAGGAAGTGATGGATACAAAATACCTTCTTACCTATTGTGTTCAGGTACTGAGGCCGGGTTCTTCTGTGTTATTACAGTCCCTGTTACCCATGTCAACTTGCCACTGGAGAGGTCTGGGGAAATTAGGGTTACATGTGACACCCTGGAATTGATTTCCCTTAAAATTACAGTGACAGTTAACACTGAGTAGCTTTATGTTGAAAAACTCCCTCCAGCACAGTCGATGTAAATGTTTAAAGAGTTTATATAACTAGATTTCCAGAAAGCCTTTCAATCCAACCTTTCAACAGCTGTCATATATACAAGTTACCTGGAAAGATTGTTTAAAGGACTAAGACATTAATCTCTGGCCTTGAAAGCTTGTTCCTGGCTTGAGGAACAAGATTCATTCATGTGGGCTGTATAAAATAATGTTCTGATTAGGGAAGTTGTGGTTGGCAGGACTAAAGTCAACATAAATGAAGGACAGGAGAGAAGAGACTGAAAATCCATGCCAGCCAAGGGGAAGAAAGGAGGCTAAGCAGAGCCTTGGGACAACACCAATCACCAGGAGCTGGAGTCCTTCTTTTCTTCTTTCTGGACAACATGGCCACTGAGGCCCATGTTTCTCTGCACTGAGTCAACTTTCCTGTTTCTTTTTCTTTATTATTATTTTTTAAAGCTTGCTTTTCTGTTTATGATCCCTGTATGTGAGACCTAACATGACCACCATCATACCCAGATCTTTGGGGCCTTCCAGCACCTACAAACCATGAGCCATAAATTCTGTGTAGTTTAATACTTGGAACCAGGCCATGAATGTCAGGCCTACAAACGGGGCTCCTGAGGACCAGGTGTCTCTCTGTGTTCCAACCAGCTCTGCCTGGGGTCCATCAGTGTGGGTAGGGAAGCAACACCAGCTGGGCTGTCAGCCAGGACAGTGCATGCTGAAGTCGAGGAAAACTGAGGAAATAAGGCAGAGGGTTGGTGGAACCCGAGTGGGGAGAGGGGGAGTTTTATTAAGAGACTCTGAAGTGGAACTATTAGTCCCATTTTTATACCACCTCTTTGTTCTGATGAGGGATTCAGTCCCCAAAAGCAGAAATATGAAGACCACCAAACTCTTCCCAACCAGAGAAGAAAGAGCAGGATCACTGAATCATGTTTCTAAGACCATATTTTCTAGTAAGTCACCTTCCCCCTTTAGACCACATCCTCTCATCTAGAAATAATTCCTAGGGTCCCTTCCAGCTGTATCATTCTGTGACTGTGACTTTTTCCTTAAATAAAGGGACTGGGAAATAAAGACATGAGGACAGGCCTTCTCATCATGGAAGGAGAGCATCATGACTTTTGCTGTGGCACAGTTTCTCAGCACCGATCACCTCACGTTTTTAGAAAACAATGTGACATGGGAAGAACAAAGATCTTAATTTTGATAAAGATTATAATTAAAAAACAAAAACAAAACAACCCCAGGAGACCCCTGTTCCCTGCTGTAGTCTACTCTGGTGGCATGGAAAGAAGGCTGCTGCTAAACTTTTTACTGTGACTCCTGAAATCATGACCATGTCACTAGCCAGAAAAATCTGAGGGCAGCTCCAGTGTCTGACGCCTGAGAAAATCGCTGCTAACAAGGCAGCATGTGGGTCTGGAGGTTAATGGGAGAACTGGGGACTGGAAGGATGGGATTGCAGCACACTGATAATCAGGAGGGCTTATGGAAGGGCAGTGATTACTTTGGACCTCTGCACCTTCACTCTCACTCAATTTCTCCATTTGAAGTAACCCAGCACCCCAGCCACTTACCTAGAGGCAGGTCCCTGCCTTGGAGCTACTGCAACCACTTGACATCTGTCAGGACCTGGCTGCCATTCATGGACTCCCTCACATGGAGTAAATTGGCTTGACCTTCAGGAGGAAAGGGACATATATCACCTTCCTAAGTCAGCTTACTAGAAGATGGCCTCTGCTGTGAAGGATAACCTCATGGCACAGCTCTTCAAGGAAGCAGAGAAAGGCCATGAGAAAGACTAGGAGTAAAAAATTGAGGTCAGAGCAAAGGCACACGACATCAAGTTTAATTCCCATGGACTTCCCAGGATGCTCTTGCAAGGCCCACTTCCTGGAGTCTGATCTCTCTCCTTTTAGCCTTTCTTGTATATCTCATGCAGGGCCTTTTGTGTCATTAGATTGGATTTGTCAAAGAGGACAACCCCACTTGACAGTTGGAAACATTTAGGAGGTAGGATATAAAGGGGTAGGTTTCCTTTCAAGCAAGCGACCAGGACAGTATCCTTGCTAGCCCTTTGTGGACTGAGGATAAAGAAGAGGGATATCAAGGCCTTTGAGCATTATACAACCCTACTTGATAATAATCATTGTCCTTCAGAGAGAATGGTGGGACCCAGCTCTGGTCAGGAGCCTCAGTCTTGTTTTTAAGTCTGGGGGGTGCTTGTTCCCATTGATCTTGACAGTGTTTAGCTTATAGACAAGTAGAAAGCAATTCTCTGATGAGAAAGGAGATTGTCCCTGGTGCCTGGTGCCTGGGCCTCAAGGCAAGTGACAGTTGTCAGTTTATACCTCGGCAGAGGCCTTGCTGGTTCCCTCAGTGTGGCTGCAAGGCTTTGGAGTGAGAAGGCTTCAAGGGATCCCTGCAGAAGAGGCTCCTCCCCTTCTGGTCCAATGAATGGTTGCCTACTGTCAAGAATGGGGTTAAAGGGCCATGGGAGCAAGAAGAGGACTTTTCCGTCCCTATGCCTCCACAAATCTTCCCAGCTCACCTCTTCATGTCTGACTGCTCTAGCCCTGTGGATCTGTCCCTTCTTGAAACTCCTAGTGGAATTATTGTCTCCATACTTACTGGAGAGGATATGGCTTAGAGTCAACCAGTGTACTGAGGGGTTGGGCTGTGGATAGTTCCCAGATGAGGAACTCATGCTCAGTAAGGCAAAGTGACTCACCTAAGGCTGACCAGCCCATAAGTGGCAGAGGCAGGACCAGAACCTAGGTTCCCCAAACTGCAGTTCCTCTTTGCCACATGATATACACTGCCATGGATTATCAGTGTCTTTTCATGCGCCTCATCTCCTATTGGCCCTAGTTGAAAGACTTACTGAGTGAACCTCCCAATCGAAGTGAGGAGGTGGAGGGGTTGCCAGAAGCCTTGAGCCTCCCAGTGGTTTCCAAGGAAGTCTAAGGCATGGCAGCCATACTCTGTGAGGTCCCCAGAAGCCTCAGGTAAAGGTCACTTCCCTCCTCACATGTGCCTTTGAGGGAGCACTATCTCAGTGTGGTTCCCATGAGTTAGTCTCTTGATGCCAGGCTCGTCATCTTGGAAACCTGATTCATGGCCCTCCCCACATCTCCATGGGATGGGAAGTTTCCACCCCAGAATCTAGATTATCTCCTTTCCTGGATTTTGTGAGTTCTTTCTCCTCACTAAAGAAGAAAAAGCTGCCCAGCTTTCCTTTCTAGAAGAAAAATAATTTACTAGTTTAACCCAGAGGTATGCAATAATAGTTAACCTTCACTGACTACCTGGAATGTGCCAAGTACTGTTTAAGAACACTGTCTATATTACCTCACTTGATCCGCCAACAACCTTATGAGGAGGGCATCATTACCAGCTTGTTTTACAGACAGTGAAACAGGCTCAAGTTGTGAGCTTGTCCAAGGTCACACAGCTGTATGGTAGACAGCAGAGCTGGAAGACAAATTCAGGCTGCCTGGTTCCAGAGTCTACACAGCTAGCCACGACTCCTTTCTATTTTGTCACAGTTCACAACACACTGCAATAACAGTACATCTCTGTGTGGCAAAGCCCAAAGTTGCAGGTTACTCCATCCCAAAAAACTGTTGGGCTATTGTAGGCCCTAAAAAGCCACCCCAAGGCTTCTGAATACCTCTGAGTCTGGATCAGGTGAAGAGATTGTCCTTAACCTGGTGAGATGACAGGAGCCATCTGAGCACCTGCGTATGTTGTTGTATGTCAGTGCTTTCGTGCCTGGTGCTTTGCATGATTGTCTTGTTCACTCTTCTCTACAACCTAAGCATTGCTATTGTATCTTCCTCTTCCTGAGTGATATGCTGAACCTCAGCATAAACTTGGTGACTCTGAAGACAGGATGAAAGATTCTGTAAGTTCAGGACCATCTGTCCCTCCTCAATTCATTCATTTGCCCTACCTGCTTTCTTGTCTGGGTTACCTGGCAGGGAGGGGCAGTGAAGTTCAGCATTGGCTGATTCATGCTATGACTGTGACCTTGGGCAGCATCATGAGCCAAGTTGAGAGAATTGATTCATGAGGATGAGCAAAATCCCAGAGTAATTCTCCTTTGGCTGTAGTTCATTGCAAGTGGGCAGAAGGGAAATCAGTGGTGCAGGGAAATAGTATAAGGTCATGGTCAAGTGTAAGGATTCTGGAACCAGGACTTCTTGGTTTCTAAATCCTAGATTGGCTACTTATTAGTTGTATCACCTTGGGGAAATTATTTAATATCTCTGTGCTTTGTTTTCTGGTTTATAAAATAGGAATCAGTATAGTATCTACTTCATAGGATTGATGTGAGGATAGAATGAGGTAGTATTTATAAAACTCTTAAATACAACATTTAGAATTACCATGTAATGTTTGTTAGATGAGGTTGGACAGCAGACCACATCTTCACTTAAAAACTTTAAGCTCATATCTTTTGGTGTTTTGGGGGGGTGCTATTGACAGGGCCAGGGAGGATACCCCAGCTTGTGCTTGTGCTCATGCTGTGATGTCATTAAGAAGAGTTTAGAAATGACAAGCTTTCCTTAATTAATTCCTGACTGAGGTCATATCTAAGCACCCAGGAGACTAAAAGTGCTTTTGAGTGTTCACACCCCACAGTGACTGACATGGGGGGCGTAGAGCGGATACATGACCACACGTGGAAGGACTATCCAGCATTCTTTGTACTCTCACAGCTTCTGGGCTAATATGGACCCATGCTAAGGTTTACCTAGCTACCTGCAGGTCTAACTGGCCTCCTTACCTCATCTTCTGCAGCTTCCAATTCATGTAGGGCACAGCTTCCCTGCTATATCCCAGGGCACGTGATCTGCTGCTGTTCTCATCAGAAGATACTCAGGTAACATTTCTAAAACCCTTTCCCTTGATCCCCCTTCTAGTAGCTGTGCTCTAGCTTCCATGTCCCCATGGATATCTCCCACTATCCTACATTCTACCCTCTCCTTATCTCCATACGTTCAAATTCTGCCCTACTTTCAGGATTCACTCAAATGCTTCATGAGCTTTCCAGTTAGAAGCAAGCTCCCATCCTCTGAGTTCTTAGCCATTTGTGCCTTCCATGCTCATCACATCCTCTTCTGTCTTATGATTATTTATCAGGATAAATTACCTTCATTTCTGCAGGAGTGTAAACTCTTAAAGCAGGATGTTGAATCTATCTTTGCATCTATTGCAGAACCCAGAAGTGATCCTCACATCACTAGGCCCTGAGCTCTGAATAGATAAGCCCTCTTGACTCTGAATGAAGTTTACATGAGGAATCCTTATCCTTGATTTATTAAAATACTTGCTAGCCCCAGGACCCACATTCATTCATGAAGTAAGGGATGAGACTGGGACTCCAAAGCCCTGATTTTGCTTGGCCTGACCTATGTGTTAGGTGGCCTGCAAATTTCAGAGTTGGGGCTCTAGTAGGGAGACAAGTGAAAATGGTAATGTCCAAGTACAAGACCTAAAGGAAATTCTCTTTCCTAGCCAGTACTCAAATTAACTTACCAAGAAACTCATGATAATGTGAACTGTCCTCTGTTACCATATTGGGAAATGTGACTAAACTAAAAGTATTTACCAGTCACAATAGGCTCTGAGTTTGGAATTCACAGCTAAGTTGAAAAAGAGGAAACTTAGTTACTGAGTATGAGTTACAGTCTTATATAAATATATCATATGCTTACAAAAGAACTTTGTGAGATAAGTATTATTATCCCTGTTTTACAGATGAGGGTACTTAAAAAGAAAAAGTAACCTGTCCAAGATCACATAGCTAGAAGTGGTGAAACCTATATTTAAACAACCATATTCTGCTCTGTTCACAAAGCACTGCAGGCTCTTTGTGAATTCTCATTGCTGTCTGACCCATGTGAGATGATTATACAAATCCAAGGCCTCATATTTAATGCCTCATATTTACCTAGACCTAGCTACTCCAATACTCTAAGTGGCCTTTCATTGAGCACCTCCACTGCATTAGTCAGGCTCATTAATGCTAATTTCTATAACAAAACACCCTCAGAATCTCAATGGCATAATATGATGAAGGCATATTTATCCCTTAGAACATAGTTGAACACAGTTGAACAAATCTACTCCAAGCAATGGCTCAGGGATCCAAGCTTCTTCCAATTCCAGATGTTACATCTTTAAACAGAGTTTCCACTGTTACTACAGAAGAGAATGAAGTTGGACATGGGGGGAAGGTGTTATGGCCAGACTTGGAAGTATCATACATTATCCCATTTGTCATAACTGAGTAACACAGCCTTTACCTAACTGTAAATAAGAAGGGAAAATGTGGTCTTCCTGTGTATCCAGATATAGGATTGGTAAGCATTCATCAGTCTCTCACATACACATTGTATCAATCAGGATCCCACAAGAAACAGAAGGCACAGTCTAGCTGAGTTTTTTTTTAATATTATGTTTTAGTTGTATTTGAACACAACACCTTTATTTTATTTATTTATATGTGGTGCTAGGCGAGCACTTTACTGCTGAGTCACAACCCCAGCCCTGAGATTTTTAATTTAATGAAGGCATAAATGGGATTAAGGTTGGAACCTATAAAGGATGTTGAGGTGTCTAGGGACTAACAAGAACAGGACAAGCCTGTACCACCCCGAGTCCTGTGACAAGGAGAGGAAACCATATTTTCAGAGCTCAATAAGAGCTAGAGCCATGGAAGAAGTGCCCCTGGATAAGTCCTATTACTGTACAGGGATGCATCCTCTGCCAGAACTGCAGCATGTAAGCAGGAGGGGAGTGGAAAAAGAAACTCCCGGACCTCTCTCTTTCCACCTTGGATAAGCCAACTGGAAGCCAGAGGGCAAGACAGCCTGGGTGATACAGTCCATAAGTTAGCCTCCAAGGGCACAGAGGAGGCAGACCAAAGACATTAGGAATAGGGACTCAAAGAATAAACAGTACACTAACCATTCCATCTGAGCACCTCCCATCCCTGGAAGCATCAATCTCCCTTGGATCTTTCCTTGTGTGCTCCCTCCCATAAAAATCTGCATATCCAGATTCACTTACTCGCCCTTGCTGGGCACCCCATGCCACATGTCCCTCATCCTCTCTACCCCTGAAGAACATTCATTATGTAATGGACAGAAAGCAGAATTATCATGAATCCTCAATCTTTCCCATTATGACTTTATATTCTCTCCAATCAGTATTACAGATCTCATATTTCCTTCTGGAAGTCTGGGACTCTCTATGAAGAAAGAGAAGAGGACCAGGGCATAGAGATCTTGACACTCCAGACACTGAATAACTCAGCCTTTCACTTCTTCCCACTGTCACCCCCTCTACCATCCACTCTGCCTTTCTCTACCTTCAGCAACCACTCCCCGGAACCTGCGTCAGACTTGACTCTGTGCTGATTGTGATTAACTGTGCAGATACATTCACAGGAACTTGTTGCTCTTGCAGGGATCAGAGAAGCAGCTGCAGTAATTACAGTGAATTTCTGGAATGGAGACTAATGGTGCAGGTTCAGATATAAAATGCTTTTGATCCTTTTCATCATTAAAAGGCCATTAAAGGTACAATACATATATTACCAGGCATCAAATCTACATTGGTATAAAAAGAAATTAGGCTGATAATTGTTCCCATGGCCATTATCTCCAGTGAATAATGGCACATAGCATACCTTGTGGTTCCACAGAGAGCTTTCATTGCCCCTGATCAGTTCAGCTTAGGCAGCATTGATTAAGCACATTCTATGTGCCATCTCAATCAGCTGTCTATTTCTGTGACTACTCTGATTTAAACTGTGACTTTCAATTACTTGCCCTCCAGTTTATAGAATGAGCCTGCAAAGTAAAAAGAAAGAAAGAAAAGAAAATATTACAGGCCCTGAAAGACCACAAAAGTTTGTGGCAATAGCAATAAAAGGGTCTGCGTAAGGTAGAGACTCTAGCAAGAAAGGCAAAATTTCAATGTATACATCAAAATACAGATTGCAAACTATCCAATAGAATGCATGTAACAGGTAATCAATTTGATTCTGTTTTATTAAGAAATTAACCATGACAAAAAGGAGTGTCTACTTACAGGTTTCATGTAAGGATAGGGCTCTACTTATTGGCTTAGGTCCTAACTACCCACTAACTATCCCCAAAATGATTCTCTGTCCAGAAAACTTGCAGTTAGCTCCTCTCTGCTCATCTAAGTCTCGAATCCACATTCCTACTCATCCACCAGGACAAGGCACACCACCTCACCTACGTCACCATCACACCCCTGACCTGGTTCCTCATTGTCATTGTCACTACACGCCATTTATCACCTAGCTGTGAGGTTAGGTGACAATACCGTAGTCTTTATGTATCCAGGTTATCCAAGAGATAAAAAGGATGTTGGAAATATAAAGGAGAAAGAGCTCTGTGATTCATGGGGCATAGACTTCTCCAGACAAAAGATTAGGGGTGGCAGAAGAGACTCAACACAGCTACACAGAGAGACTCATAGAAAAGCAGATCATCAAACTCATGGCTCCTGGCTTATCAGCTCTTAAGGCCTAGACAAGAGTATCTTCAGAACCAAGCCAGCCTTGGTTACTGCCAAGAAAAAAAAAAGAATAAATAAAGGAAAGAAAAGAAGAAATAAAGAAGAGAAATGAAAGAAAGAAATAGGTAAAAAGACTATAACCAGTACAGATATGATCCCAGTTCTGCTGAAGGCCCTCAGTCTTAGAAGCTAAAGACTAGATGTGACTGTAGCCTATGGGGAAGGTGATGATTCTAAGTCCAGGAGACCAAGGACAGGCAGGCCATCCTTGTTTCTACAGCCACTTTTACTCTCACTTCACTTAAATGTCCACCAATAGTAGATTGGCTAAGTAAATATTGCTATGCTATAAATTAAAATATTTTATCGGGATATTCTTGTGTTAGTTTCAGATCACTATAATAAATACCTAAAAGAATCAACTTATAGGGGCTGAGGACATGGTTCAGTTGGTAGAGTGCTTGCCTAGCATGCACAAGTCCTTCGGTTCAATCCCCAGTACCACCACCAAAAGAAAGAATCAACTTATGAAACAAAACAAAAGTTTGTTTTGGCTCACAGTTTTAGAAGTTACTGTTTATGATAGGTTGAACTTGATACTCTTAGACCTATGGAAGGCAGCATATCATGGTAGGAGAGTATGGTGAAATAAAGCTGTTTACTTCATGATCAGGGAGTGAAAGAGAGGAAAAGGATAGGACTGGGGTCCCACTATCTCTTTTGAAAACACACTCCCATTGATCAAAGGACTTCCTACTAGGCTCATCTCTTAAAGATTCCACACACATCCCCAGTAGCACCACAGGTTAGGGATGACCTACATAGTAGTCTTTATTACATGGGTCTTTGGAAGACACTTAAAATCCAAATTATAAAATACTGATATGGAAAGATCACCAAAAAAGAATATTTAAAAAAAAAAAACACAAAGCGGCATAAAAGGTAGTATAATATACTACTACATGTGTTAAAAAGGAATGAAAGGATGCATAGCATTATAGAGTCACACATTTTCTCTAACAGATATGTAAGAAACTGATCGTGTTAGTTGTCTATGGAAAACAAAAGTGGAGGTCTGAGGTATGAGGAAGAATTTTCACTTTCATATTTTAAAAATGTTGAATGTGATTATTGTTTTACTCAAAATATAAAATGAAATGAGATCATTTTTATGTGGATGTGGAAGGAAACTATCATTTATTGAAAGTGTATCAGTTATTTTTCTCAATAATCCTACCAGGTACTTTTTAAAATAATTTTTTAAAACTTAAAAAGTAACACACAGTGCAGAAAATCTGAGAAACTCACATATATGCATACAAAACAAAACAAAACAAAAGTCTTACTTGTAATCCTAATTACCTACAGAGATAACTACACCTTTGGTATAAAGTCTTTCAGTTGAAATTCTCTATTATAATACTGTCATGAACATTATTTTATATGTATTTTTATTTATAGCTTTATTTTATAATCCCCACTTTTTTTCAGAAGTAAATAAGTGCTTATGTTCACATGGCTCATAAATGGTACAGCTGAGACTAACACTCAGTATATTTGCCTCCAGGACTGGAGTTCTTTCTTCCACCCCACACTGGATGTGTCCAACTAAACAGTGGGCTTTCATGATTTGGTTGGGTGGAACATTATCAGTATTGCACTGTTCCAACAGGAGGATGCTGGACTGAAGATGACAGCTTCCTAGAGGTGGGGAAAGTAGAGCTCACTGCTCCCAGAGTGTGCAAGTCTCCCTCTTCAGAAATAACCTGGGGCAGCCACATGGTCTGTGTTATCATCAGTTCAGCAGAAGCATCCCCACACCTGTCCCCAGATCTCCTCTGTCTGGCAGGAGAGAAGTTTTCAACCACATTTCTGAGGCTCTGTCTTCCTCTACAATTCTGGGTATATCCTGCTTATGTGAGATTTAAGGCAGAAGTTGTTTTTTCTCTGGTGGCATTGGGGGGCAGATGGATTGGCAGAAAGCAGACTGAGGTCTGCACTGATTTCTGGGTAAGCTTTTGCAAGTCACCAGTGTTGGCAGAACTAGAAGTGGGGCCTGAAAGCGGCCTCTTTGAAATCCCAGAGTGTTTTAATTTTGGAACCTCTAACAGTGACTTTCCCGACTTCACTCCCCAGCTTGACCAACATTGGTCCCCCACTAAAAACAAACAAACAAACAACAACAAAAACTTATAAAGCCAGTGTGCCTCTATGAGTTACAGCATTGGGTCATTTCTTAGGTAATAATGAGATTGTTTAAACAACATTAAAACAGCAGCTACCATGTGTCAGTGCATCATCCTTAAAGAAAAGGGGGACAGTGAAACACCATGTCCCTCAATGCCCCTTTTGTTTCCAAAAATCTAGCCAGTTTAAGGGAACAGTGAGAGCAAGCCTAGGTCAGAATGTTCAGATACATATTGTCTTGAAGGACACAGGCTTTCTCTTATGCATGCTGGGAACCTGGGCAAGTTAGTGTTTTTTGTAAACAATTACTTTCTTGCATGTACACCAGGATAGTTTCTCCTTGAATGCTGATCATACAAGCTACTTATAAGCAGGCTAACACTGATGGTGTCACTGCTTCTGCAACCTAACATATAAAACCCCTTTTTGAGTTGGGATGGGTGTGGAACTGATGGAATGATGAATGACATGTATCCACTGTGGATACATGTCATTCATCTAGCTGGCCAACACTGGTCAAAATACCATGAGGGAAGGAAAGTGCTGCTTGGTGAAGCACCTTGAAGGATGGGGAGCCTGTCAGCCCACTGACACTGAATTCTTCTGGGAATAGTAACTGATCTGTAAGTTTATGCGGATAAATCATATGACTTGCATGCTGTCTCTAGGCACTTTCTTTGGCCTTTCAGCAACCTATCCCACTGCCCTGGCACAACTGGGCTATGAACATGACAGTCAAGTATCTGGACAGTGCCAGGGATCAAAGATATGCAAAAGTCAGCCAGAACAATCAGCAAGACAAGTCACTGGTAAGCTCCAATTGACCTCTGTCTCATCTATAAGTATGTGGAAAATAAGCTTCATCTGTCCAGGTTCCTCCTCTCTTTGGAAGTCTCTATACCTCTGTGAATTTACTGTACTTTCCATGATGCTTCCAGAATAAGTTGTACACATCACATATACCTCCAGTATAGCCCTTAAATATAAAAATGAATTATAACAATCTGATCTATCCTTATAAGACTGGGATCCCCTTGAAATAAAGTGTGATGTATTTATCTATCTACTTAATCTAGGTGCTAATATATAGGTCCACATAATAAAAGTTTGAAGAGTTAATCAATGAAATAAATTACTGCTTTCCACAGTTGTTTTTAGCAGCTAAATTCAAGACTGTATATTCTTTCATCTTGAAATGGGAATTCTGAGCCCTGTTATATCCTGAAGGATAAACAGTGTTAAGCACATTAATTCCCTTAACATTTAGCCAATGAATCCTTGCTATGGTCACGAAGGGCCACATACTTCTCTTTTGTAGAATATAAAATGTTGCTGATGCAATTATTTCATAATTATGCATGCTATTGTAAATAATTCTGCAGCAAAAATGGAAGTGCAGATATTTGAGTTACAGATTGCATTTACTTTGGATGTATACCAGAAGCTGGGTTGCTGAGTCACACAGCAGTTCTACTTTTAATTTTTGAGCAATCTTCAGTTTCTATAATTGCTGTACCAATTTACAATCCCACCAACAATATACAAGTGTTCCCTTTTCTCTACATCCTCCTCAACACTTGCTGTTGTTTGATTATTTAATGACATCCACCATAACAGGTGTCTCATTATGCTTTGCTTTATATTTACCTGATTATTAGTGGTGTTGAGCCCCTTTTCATACCTCTCTTGGTCATTTATATGTCTTCTTTGGAAAAATGTTCTTTGCTCATTTTAAAATTGGGTTATTCTTTTTTTTTTTTTTTTTGCTGTTATGTAAGTTTTTTTTATAGTATATTTGGATATTAACCCTCTGTCAGACCCATGGTTTGCAAGTATCCTTCCCCCCATTTGATAGGTTACCATTTCATGTTGTTGATATTTCCTTTGCTGTGCAGAAACTCGTTGCAGCATTATTCAGGATAGCCATGATATGGAATCCTGCCACTGTGACAATAAAGATTAACCTAGAGGACATTTTGCTAAATGAAATAAGCCAGACAAAGAAAGACAAATACTGTATGATCTCACTTATATGTGGAATAAATAAGTCAAACTAGAAACATAGAGTAGGTGGATGTTGGCACTGAGGGGTAAGAAAATGGGATTTTGATGGAAGAACCGTAAGACGGATGAGCTTGGGTGATGTGATATACAGCATGGTGACCATAGTTAATAATAGTGTACTGTACACTTGAAATTTTTTAAGAGGAGATCTTGAATGCTCTTGCCACACACACATAAAAAGGGAGGTAAATGGAAAGAAAAAAAAAAAGCCTATGTTAAGTAATGGATCTCTTAATTAGCTTGATCACCATAATCATTTTATAACATATATGTATATCAAAGCATCACATTGTATACCTTAAATGTTTATGAATTTATCTGTTAATTATACCTCAAGAAAGCCAGAAAAAATAGATTTAAGTAATCATGTATGCAGCCAGGTATGGTGGCACATGCCTGTAATCTCAGTGACTCAGGAGGCTGAAGCAGAAGGATTGCAAGTTTGAGGAAATCTTCAGCAATTTAGTGAAACTCCATCTCAAAAACAAACAAACAAACAAAAACCCAATCAAATAGGTATAATAACTTTTTCCACTGTACAGATGGGGAAACTGAGACACAAGGGAGATTATGCCCAAGGTCAATCCTTTTCCTGAGGATAAACACCCCAGTCCCAGGACAACCTCTGCCAGTTTTGAAGCATCTTTGGGAAGCTAGGAAGGGATCCAAGCATTAACCTTTGGGACCTAGAGATCTTCCTTTCCAGTTAGGCCACAAGGTGATTTGGCAGGGTCTCATTCAGTTGCTCCCTTACTCTTCCAACTCTCCTGGGCAGGTGCCCAAACAGACAGATACTTTTGAGAGGCTTATCCTGATGGCAATTTCTCCTCACCCCAACCCCTCTTACTTCATTTTCAGATTTTCCTGCCCTTTCTCCTTATTCTGTCACATGCTAGTTGTGTGAATTTGAGCAGCTATTTACATTCTATGAGTTTCAGTTTCCTTTCCCATAAAACACATTAACACAGCTCATAGAATTATTATGCGTATTAAGTGAGATTAGATGTGTAAAGCACATAGTAGGCACTCAATAAGTGAGTGGGTGCTGCTGCTGCTATTGAGATCAGCCACATGAACAAGATAGAAGAGTCTGTTTAGCAGAAATGTACTTGGTGTCTTCCTGGAGGCTCAGAGCCTTTGATTTCAAGCATGTCATTTTGAGTCAAGGCTGAGTACCAGGAGAAAAGTACCTGGTGGCAGCTTCATCCTGCACCCCCCACCTTGGTCTCTTCTCCATCATGCACATGCCACACCTCTGCTACACTGTTCCATCTCACATCCTTTCCTCTCCACCCCATTTCCCTATGAAAGCAGATGAAGACACAGATGTTATGGCCCCTTTGAGCTCAGTCTAATTGCCATGCTCATAAGTGCTCAGCACCGTGCTGGCGAATGAGGCAATGGGGATACATAATGTTTAAGTTCTGGTTACATTAATAAGAAGACATGGCCAAGTGATAAATAAGCCAACTCAGGAAGAAAAATAATATTAGAAAGGCTAATATGGAAGAAGAAAGACAAGGGCAGGTAGAGAGGAGAAGTGGAGTGGAACAGGAAGGTGGTATTTGTGTAGATTTGACTTGCTTCACTAGGAGCAGCAAGGACAGTGGAAAGAGCACAAGCTTAGGTGTCAGACCCAGGATAGAATCCTTCCTCAGACATATTAGGTATATAATCTTATAGAAGTTGTTTAAATCCAGTTTCCTTATGTGGTGGGGAAAGGACTAACAAGAATTAACTCCACTGAACTTCTAGGAGAGTTAGGTGTTGTAAAAGAACCAGCACAGTCCCAGGAATGTAAATGCTCTGCATGTTCTGCTCCTCTGCATGCCCTGAATTCCCACAGCTCCACAACCATGCCTACCAGAGATGCCCTGGACCCAGCTCAGACTCTTCACCTCATCCTCATCTTGGGACCCTCATTAAATCTGTAATTATTTTAGCATAGTGCATTTTCAAGAACTCATGAAGTGCCAGTCACTATGTGTGCATGCACTAGGAATAGAATATGATAAAATTTTTGTCTTTAAAAACTGCAGCTAGTGAGGAGGAGCTTATAGAGTAAGCTTATTAAGACAGACTAATCACAATTAGAAAATAGAACTCTTTTCTCTCATCTGTAGAAGCAAGAGAGGAAAAGGACAACAAAGGTGTGTGTGTGTGTGTGTGTGGTGGTGGGGGGTTCTCATGAAAATTGAATAGAGACCAGTAAGATTAGAGGAAAGGGACCAGGACAGGGGAAGAGCAGAGGGGAAGAGAAAATACTGGGGAATGATATTGACCAAATTATATTGTTATATCATGTGCACATACAAATATGTAACAATGAACTCCACTGTTATGTATAATTATAATGCACTAATACAATATGGAAAAATACCCTCCCTGCCAAGGGAAAACAACTCTTTGGGAGGCTAGTATCCTGACTTCCAGTATGGGATCTACACACACACCCTCCAAACAGCTGAGGTGACCACAATAACCTCCTTTCCCTGACCTCCCTGTCTTGCCAGTGGGTTTCCTTTAGCATCTTCACTCTTCCTTGAGCAGCTGCTCCTGTGAGAGCCACTCTAGCTTAGGAGCTGTGGGTATTCAGGAGCTGGAGCTCACCTGTCAGGAGAGAAGCCTGATAATGGAGTGGCTGCTGAGAGGAGACAGGCAAAGAGAGGCCCTTTCAGGCTCAGTCAGCTCCTGGGGCTTCCACTAAGCAATGACCTCAGGCTTTAACTCTGTCTTTTCTTGGGAGTGGGAAGGATAAGTGGCCTCCAGGGCTTAAGAGGCAGAATCTTAATAAAAAAGAAACTAAGTGTTGACAGCTCTTCTGGCTCCAAGCTCTCTCTTCAGAGCTCAGGATACCTTAATGGGTCACTAACCTTGCCCCAGATGTCCTGTCATGTATCACTGACATCAAAGCAAGCCAGACAAAGACAGGAATAAAATAATGTCTGCATCTTCTATCTCCTTTCTCTCCTTTCATCCTGAAGAATCCTGGAGTGTGAAATTCAAATGTAAGTGTGCTTGCAAATTAGACAAGTCATCATTAAGTAAAACTAAAGCATATTAGGACAATGTGCCTTAAGTACATATATAATTTCTACTTCAACATCAATTACAGAATATTCACCTGCTTAAACAGTGTGTTCTCTGAAGTACACATGGGGAAGTTGCTTCTGGAGGGGAGGTATATCTTATTTAAGGTAAATGAAACCACACCCGGGGTTCCTCCTGCATTTTGGGGCTGGTGATAGCTTAAGTAGCACTTATTATAATTTGGCATCTTTATGTAGTATATAGCAGGCTGAGCTTGGAGTAGACTCACTTTCAATGAATGCACTGCCTGGACTCACCTTCCAATGAATGCAGGCAAACAGAGGCCCAGAGGAGGAGTGAGCCCAAGCAGATGTCTACCAAGCCCAGGGGCATCTGCTGCCTGTCAACCCACAGAATCTTTACTTGTCAACCTGCTCATCTATTTCCTGTTATATATGTGGGCAGTAGGTGAGTTGAGAGAAGCATAAAATACTAGTTCCAAAATTGTTGGAGAAGTTCACTCTTAGAGTTAGCCTTTATGATCAAACTTCAAATAATCAAATACCCTAAGGATAAAGGGAGTGAGTCACATGGTTTGACTCTTCAAAAGGGCAAGATTGCTTGGAGGCTAGAACCTGCATGTGAGATAGTGCATGTTAAGTGTGGCACATAGTAGATCAGTAGCTGTGAGCCTTTATTATTAGTGCTCCGGTTAGTTCAAATGTGCAAACCTTCTTAGGTTGGATGGTGCCTTTCCAGTGAAGTTCGTCAGTGCACATCTTTCTAGTTACTCCTAAATGGATTTCGTTTTCATCAGGACATACTGTAGTTCTAGAACTACAAAAATTATTCAAAACATGAGTGAAAATTGATTTTGCAGAGGTGCTGGTCTTTATAAAGCAATCGTATGTCTTGTTTCTCAAAAGAGCTAAAAGCTGCCTCTATTTCAAAGGTGAGAAGACAAAGGCCTAGAAAGACTTTGTGGCTTGCCAAGGTATCAGAAGGTCCATTTCAGAGCTGGAAGCAGGGCTCAGGTTTACTGACTCCAAATATAATGTTCTTTTCACTAGATCACACCACAATAGTGGAGCTCTAGCATATGATTTCATGAGATAGTACAACTGGCATTCTAGACATTGTGGATTTAACTGTACTATTGTAGCCAGAAGGGAGGCATACATGATATGTAAGTGAATGGGCATGGCTCTGTTACAATAAAACTTGTTAAAAAAACAGGTAGTAGCTGAGTGAGGTGGCACATTCCAGTAATCCCAGCAACACAGGAAGCTGAGACAGGAGGATCACAAATTTGAGGCCAGCTTCAGCAATTTAGTGAGACCTTTTCTCAAAATAACAAATAAAAAGGGCTGGAATGTAGCTCAGTGGTAAAGTGTTCCTGGATTAAATTCCCAGTATCAAAAAACAAAACAAACAAACAAACAAAATCACCCAGGGAGTAGGCATAGCTTGCTAATTACTGGCTTAAGGAACTCTGGTTAATTTGAATCATCAAGAGATTCTTGAAAGACAATAACCTCAGTTAGATTTAACCTGTTGATACTCAATAGCATGAAGCCAAAACTTGAAATTAGAGCAATCTGATTTTGAACTCCTTGTTCTTTAACCTTAACACAAGTCGGATGTTCTCCTTCTTGGCCTTTGTGAACAACCAGCACATCCCAATCAATTGTGAGTTATGTTAGTAATTCCATTGTTTGTAGCTCTTACTTAAAAAATGAAACAGACCAGAAGGGACTCATTATTGATATCCATTCTTCTGATTTCTTGGACTGGGGAGGGAGGTCAGATATAGTCCCAGGGCGGGGTGGGGGTGGGGTGTTATCCCTGCTCTTGGCCTCCAAGGAAATTTCTCAATTTTTTTTTTCTTTCCTGTTTTAACTAAGTTGTGATTTTTGTGAAAGATTTACCAGAAAAAAATGTGGAAAAGAAAGCAAACAAAAGAATTTACAAATATAAACAGGTGGGTTTAAACAGCTTGTTAATTAGGCTGAAAAAGAACTTGGAAGTTATCTACCCTGTTATGAGGCCGAGTCTGAGGGGCACATGGTTTGAACTGTCCTTTAGCATACTAAGTTGCTTCTCAGCTCAAGATAAGCCAGCCAAGCAGATATGCCCCCCAAATTGGGGCATGTGCAGCAACATAACTTCAACACTGAACTTGGAAGTATGGTACAACTATTACCCTGTTACCCACCTCACCAATCCTTCCTAGAGAAACAATCATCTTAAAGTTAGAAAATAACCTTCTCATTTTGTCCAGGTTATAAACTAATGCACCATGGACCCAAAGTAGCCACAGTTATTTGGGCCCTTTACTGTTCTATATATTTTATACATTTTTTGAATGATTTGCTATAGTTTCTAAAGACTGTGCATAAAGAACAGATTTTGCTTGTTTGGAAAAATAAAGATCTGGCCACATGTTATCTTTAGGACAACAATCAGTTGAGGATGAATAGCAGCTACCCCTATTAGTTATGTAGAGCTCTATCAGACCATCAAACTTGCAAACCCTGAAATAAACCAACCAATTTAAAAAAAATTCATTTCATAGGTGAAAAAAAGTGAAGTTCTGAAAAACAGTTTGGTCTGTCCACATTTAATGGCACATTCAAAATCAGAAGACTGGTTCCCAGTTCAATCACCTTCAGTGAGTAGTACTGATTTTTCTTATGAGAATCTGAGATTCAGGGACATAACCTATGTGTCACCACTACAATGAGGGAAACAGAACTGAGAGCTGGGTCTTCTGCAGTTACACACACTATTCTCTGTTTGCTTTGCTGGGCCAGGAATTCTTAGCAGCTGTGATCTACTCCGGAGTACATAACATTAGCCAGGAACTCAAAGTGCCACCATTCCTCAGGCTCCTCACCACACCCACAGTCTGAAGTTTCTGTGCCCTCTGCACAAATTGCTGCACATTCCCAGCCTCCACAGATGCTCTCACACAGCTGAGCTATGGACAAACATTCTGTGTTTTTCTTTTGCTCATGGCCTTTTCTCTACCCATAATGGCAGTAAGGGAACAACAGCCTCTGCAGGACACTGATGTGGGAGAAGAGGTTAGAGAGAACAGTTACTGATGGCAGGAAGTCAGGCAGAGCTCCAAATTCTCCTGGCTCTCTTCCCAAAACACCGAATGGTCATGGTTAATAAACTGCTTTTTAAAAAACACAGGGTCTGTCCAGATTGATACAATTTAATATAAAAGATGGCCTAGCCATGCTCCCTGCAAGTGTAGTAACATTAATATCTAAAAACCTTGGAAATCTTTTAAGAGGACATGACTACACAGTGCCTAGGTTCATTATGACTCAGGTCTACAAATATCTTACCTAAAACTCTCTAAGGGAATGTCTGGTTCCCTTTAATATCATAGAGATGCCAGTGACAAAACTATCATCTATGTTAGGAATGAGGATAGGAACTACAAGGGGGATGAAATAGTATAAGGTAACCATGTACATGAGATTATTCTCGTAAAGGTAGGAGGAACACAAAATCAAGGTAGTCATAAGGATAAAAAGGGGAGAAAGCAGGTGGCAACTGAACTGGACTGGAGGTGACAAGGCTGAATAACTCAGCAGGTACTTGAGCCAGAGACTCTGACCTGTATAAAGAACAAAAAAATTAACCCACAAAGGACTAGTGCTCAAATATGTGTAATATCAATGACAGCCCCAATTTTTTGGGCATATCTGCTTGGCTGGCTTATCCTGAGCTGAGAAGCAACTTAGTATGCTAAAGGACAGCTCAAACCAGGGAAGTTTCCAAGGCCTGCCTATTCCCTGCCAAGGGTCCTGGATCAACTCTTCTGCCTCCATGAGGGAGACTGCTACCATGAAACAGTAAGGATAGAAGTCAGTTGTCCTTTGTGTTCCCCTCAGGGCAATGCACTTAAAAAATTCCTTGGTCTGTATCTGGCATAAATTAAGGTGTTATAGCCAAGTTCCCAATTTCCTCAATGTCCAAGCCACACATCTACTACTATGTATAGTCCTGGTGACCCTACTGTAGTTTCTGGGACCACAAATGAAATATCAGACAGTTGGCCATGGCTATGTAAGATAGATTTACTTTCAATGAGGCAGAGACTCCTTAAGATGCACCACTTACCCCAATATCCCCCTCCCCCCACTGAATATACGAATATACGGTGATTATATTCTGTCAGAATTAAGTGATGATAATAATTATTCTGGGAGGTCATTTTTTATACATGCTTTTTCTCTAAACTTCAACTCCCTCACAAGCTGGGGCTAATCATTTCCTCAACTCTAGTAAGAGGGAATATACTAAATAAGCTTGGCAATAGCAGGAAAAACTAAAGCTCAAAGAAGGAAGCAATTAGTTTTATTCATTTGGAACACAATAAAATCCTGGAGTGGGGCTGAGAGCCTTTTCACAACAGGCTTGGACTTAGCTGGTTCAGTACCCAGGTCAGCACTATACCAGACTCCAGTGGAAGGACCAAGAAAGCCTCAGTAAGACTTTTTCTAACTGCTTTGTAGTTAGAAAAGTCTATAGGATGCTGTTACCCACATTCAATGAGCCTGGGCTAATAATGTAGTTCTTCGTCTTTTCCAAAAATGGGTTATATAACAAAGATCCAAATCCTTCTAATCTATCCCTAATGTAGGCTTCTTAAGTACCAGGTCCTCATGGAGAAAATATAATGGTGGGAAAGAAATGTCAGCCTTTCCAAAATGGCAGTGTGTATAGAAGAAATTACCAACACTTGATTTGCAGGTAAGTGGTCAGCAGTAGTACTTAGCCCTTCACACTTTTTGCCTGCTGGAGGCTACTAAACAGAGGCTGTCACAGGACTAAACCTCCCCTCTCCTTTCTCTTTTTTCATTTTAAGTCTCTTCCTCAGAGTTTCACTTCCTGTACGTGAAGTAAGTGCCTACTGAGCCAATCTTATAATGGATAACAACTATAAACTTTTAACAATATGAAAAACTACTTGAAGATACTGAAGATGGAACAAAAAATCAGGCAAATTCTGGAGAGAGGCTGAAATATGCAAAGAAAGAATGGCACAAGGTGAGTGTCCCATTTTTATACTTTTGGGTCTGAGAGAAAACTGCATTCTTTCTGTGGTGTCTTCCATTGAAACAGAGCAAGTACAGCTGCTGCAAAATGTGAGAGGAAAGGGAACCAAAGAGAAAGGAGTGCCCTAAATTCTGTGCATATATTCCACTCAAATCTCTGGTGGACTTCTGAGTTATGTGCAGGACAGATTCCAGTTACAGATAAAAGAACTGAATTGATATTTGAATTGCTGCTCAAGACACAGTTTACAAGTTGAGTCCAATAAAGTTAATGCCTGCTAACATTAAAAAGAAAATCAGCATTCTTCAGAGGAATATAACAGAATCCATAATACCAACATTTACAATATTCAGGTCTCAATTTAAAATTACTCAACATATGAAGGACACAAAGAAAACAATAGTAAAAAACAGACCCATTCTGTAGAGAATAAATAATGGAACTAATTCTGAGATTATTCAGATGTTGACTATATCAGAAAAAGATTTTAAAGTAATTATCACTATGTTCAATAAAGGAAAGCAAGCTTGCAGTGAATTAAAAGAAGAAACCTCAGCAAGGAAATAGAATTAAATGGAAATTCTTTCTAGCCAAGCATAGTGGCTCATGTGTATAAAACTAGCTACGTGGGAGACTGAGGCAGGAGGACCACAATTTCAAGGCCAGCCTGAGAAATAAATAAGACTTTCAGTTGGGGAATGAGGAAATAAATTCTACTGAAAGATATCTAAAACTAGTCTTTACCTCCATGTGAGACCTACTCCTTCACGTATTTCCTTCATATTTCTGTTCTTCACCTGAGGAACTAGATCTAGATAAAAGAGTTCAATTTACCTTTGTACAAAGGCATAAATCAGACCCATAGTTACTGACGTTCTGATTTCATGTGAGATGGAAATTGGAGAATAATATTTGAAATTACCTCTGCTCAGAGATTTTGTTTCAAGTGATTTTTATTTGTACTAAAACTAAATGGAAAACTGCTCACTGACACTATAAGTAGTTATTTTTTGTATTTTGGAAGACTTGACTCAAGAGGTGAAAAGAATTTAGGGACACTTGGTAGGAAGGTGTTTTCACTTAGTAAGGTTGTAAAAGTCAGAGCTAATTGAGCTTTTCTGTCTGAAATCCGTGATACTTAACACCAGGCCTGATAATGGTTACTACATGGACCACATTTTTCTTTTAGAAGGTAGGACATATGCTATGCAACACTCCTGCAAGGATCTGTAGAAGGCAGGCTACATACAAATAGGGAGTGTTTTTATTAGTAGAAAAGTTCTTCTTAAGTGATTCCAACATAATATTACTAAAAGGATAGAGATAATTTGTAAGAGAAAATTTTGGGTCTAATGCTAGTCCCTTTCTCCTTTGTTCACCAAATTAACTCTGCATACTATGAGATACACATTTCAGAAAAAGTCATCTTCCCATCCAAAGACTCCTTATATTTCTACAAGCAGGACATTATAGGAAAGGGCATAATTTGGTTTCTGGATAAAAAAACAGGACCCAATTCACAGAAACTGACAAAAGCCACACTAAGAAAGATTAGCAAACAAACCTGAAATGGTTAGTTATAGAAATGGAGGTACTATTTCCTCTGGGAGCATAGATTATCAGTATTTCATTCAATTAAAATAAACCAACAATGTCCAAAAGAAAGCTCCTAAAGAATGTTCTTAGCCACTGTAATGTGCACCAACTAAAATCAGTTTTCATTATTAAAATGGACCAATGTCTCTTTTAGTTAATATTTGATTATTGAATCAGAAACAATAAAGAAGCTGAAAAACATAGTTTTCTATTATAAAGCTGATCACCGCATCACCCAGTGATACAAAATTCTAGAAACGTTACAAAATTCTTTTTTAAAATTTATTTTTTGTTATCAAAGAGAATGTCCAGAGACATTGCGTACTAAAGAATTTGTTCATGGCATTGTTTTACAAAAGTTCCTAATGGAGAGTGAATATTTAATTTCTGATGTATCCTTCACTTATTAATGATGACTTGGATGAACTGATGCAATTACTTAAAAAAAAATCCAGACAACCTTATAAAGGAAAAAAAAAACAAAAACATCCATTCTCATTCTGAATCTGTTGATTGGAGTGAATTCAGTGGTCACAACACCACCACTGGCTAAGAATAAACTTCTCCACAGTATGGAGCTATTCAGGTCTTCTTGGTAAGTCACACAGGTCTCTCAGATATAGGCACCATGTTTGAAGTCTCACATAAAATGTCTGTGTCACTTAAATTACACAATGTGGCAGTGTTTGTTTCATGGGGACATAATATTTATAGAAGGGGTAAAGTAGAAAACAATCTGTTTGCATGTTATATGTGAGTACATTATTGTACTGTGCATGGGTTTGAGGGCACTGCAGCCCTTGTTAAAGAGGAATTCCACCAATGAAGCATTTGTCAGTTCCTAGTTGCTCTTGGTGCCAATGGTATCTACCATTTAACCAATGTTGTTAGGTCAGGGCCTTCTTCATCTACTGCTTGGTTGAAATGGTTTGAACTGAGTTTGGTTGTTCATCTCTTACACCTGAGCTTTATTTTTCAGCCTCAGGATATGTGGGGTATTTGACGGTTTCAATTTTCTCTCGGACTTTGTAGGAGGGATAGAGGCCTGTTCTTCCCAGTTTTCTGTTGACACCTTTAGAATAGCCATCCCAATGATTTCCAGCCACCCCAATGATATCTCCAGGTTCCATGGGGATTTCTTCTTCAGTTCGAGGTTGGTGAGGATAAATGGCAATCTGGTTGTGGGCATTCTGGCCCCCAAAATAGTAGATGTCATCTAAAGAATGGAAGTTTGCAGAGGCATCAGGATGCAGTGTTTGCATGATTTCATAAGCAACTCGACAGACCTTGGAAAGAAATGGAAAAAAGTTTGTTAGTACAGTATATAAAATCTCTCTTTCATAACAAACTGAAAGTCCTTGGCCAAACATGAACTCAAATACTGAGAGGGTTGAGAAGTAGTGGCTTTTAGTCAAAAGGTTTCAATCCATTTGCTATCAGATGATGGTATAAGTCATTCTTCATTTCTGGGCTTATATCTTTTTAAAGAATGTACACAAAAGATTATTACAATTAAGGTGGGGGGAGCTATCTACATATCATGCAAAGTAATTTAAAAATATGAACCAGTTAATTTTAATAAGCATTTATTAAGAGTTACACAGTTATATAGGCTGGGCACTGATTAAAAAAATAAACAAAATGAGTAACCTAGAGTTTGTGCCTAGAATTTAAGGTTTAGGATTAGGACTACAAATACTTAATATGAATATTGTTGTTCTTTTGCCTTTATTCCCTGTTTTCAATCCCACAAACTTCTCTGCTCAGAACTTTGTCTTGGAACCCTTTTCAGTAGATTTTCATGTAATAGGTTAATCATCACTTCAACTTTTCAAATCATTACTTCAACTTTTCAAAGCATTCTCAAGTGAGCTAAAATACATCTGCCATTTATGTTCTATAGAGTTTTAAGTGTGTTGTTTATATAATAGCATTCTTGGGATGACATAAACTGAGCTAGCCTTTGAGGAAGATGCCTGACTAATGTAGCTTTAAGGCTGCTTAAAAGACTCCTCTGTCCAAAGAATATATTCATTGTCCACTGAATGTAGATGAAATTCCACACTCTGAGCTTCCTTGAGCTTAATACTTGGTGACAGAGTTAAACTATAACTGTGACGTTAAACTATCTTCATAGAGGGATAACATTTTAAGGAATTAATAGACTCAGATAAAGTAAATGGATTCCAGAAACTTTTCTAAGAATAGGTGATGACAGAAGAGAGAACTATTTTCCTTTATACATGTTAAATTGAGAACTCAGCTTACATCAAATTTTCTTAAATCTGTAGCTATGGCCATCTCAGTTAATTAAGTTATTTTGTCCCTATTACCAATACTTTTGCATTTATTTAAAATGGCACTAATAATAATAATAATTAATCTGCTTAGTGAACAATTTTAGGACTACTCAGTAGTCTTTAAAACTGTGGCATTCATGAAGATCAAGAAACTGACAGGAGATACTGTATTTTGGGATAGTATTAGAGCTTGAACAAAGGGTCTCACATATGTTAGGCAAATGCTCTCCCACTGAGCCACACCCTAGCCTGAGATATTTATTTACAACTGTTAGGGTCAAATGGAATCTGATTAGGTTAATCATCACTTCAACTTTTCAAAGAATCTGAATTTTAAGAACTTTCAAGAGGGGCAATTCTCAAATGCTAGACGTAAGCTGCAAATAAGATTAAGGTTATAAATATTTTAAATTTTGTAAATATTAAAATATAAGGAATTTAAGTGATATGTTCAAGTTCTTAGAATTTCAATTAGATTCAAGACAATTAAAAATTTGCATTCAAGTTGATTTCACTAACAAACTATTTACTGGGAATGTCATGATAGAATTGGGATAAATGGTAGAATACTAAGACTAATAAATTAAGGATTTGGATTTGGAATTTTTAAACTTAGATTCAGCCAAAGGTATGCATGGAGCAAGCAAAATTATGTGGGAACTATGGAAAGGAAGAAACCAAATACATTAACCAGAGAAATTATAGTTTTTGCTTCATAACAACATTTCAGTGGTCCCACAACACCATACAATTGACATTATCTTAGTTTACATAAGTATACTCTATGAAGTTTGCACAGTGACGAAATCACTTAACGACATTTCTCAGAATGTATCCTCATCATTAAGTGACATACAACTGTAATTAAAACAAAGCAGTTATAATAACTGCTAACTACAATAATATCATAGAGGCTAACACTAAGCTTTTGCTGTTAGTATAATCTGATGTAATTCTCTCAGTATCCCCATATAATTCTATCATTTTACTCATTTTACAGATAAGGGAACTTGAGGCATTTGTTCTGGGTCACACTACCCATTAAGTGGAACATTCAGGTTTGAACCAGGGCAGTTTGTGTATGCTTATAATTGCTATATGTATTTTTTCTTGGAAATCTTTTTCTTCATGTTTATACCATAGCATCCAAAAGATATAACGTAAGATCAAGAACAGCCTTGGAAAAACCTGAGTGTCTTTCTTTAAAGTTATCTTCACCTACTCTTCTGTTGTTTCTAATCAGAAATGCAGGACCTTGTATTACTCTTAGGATGACCACAATCTCTACTGCAGCAATAAACCCTACATGGTTTCTCTTCTCCACTCATCAACGTCTTACTTTCATAAAATTTTTTCCTCTCTGTTCCACATCTTTTTGTTGCTTTCTTTTGGCAATTATCCTAATAATTAATTTGTGTTTTGGTATCAATAGTGTGTTAATCTTGGTGGGTACACATGTTTTCTTAAACCAAAGAAATAATTAATGGTCAAATTTCAGATACAGAGATTTCTGCAAAAACAAGTTGAATGCAGCTACACAAGGAGGTCCTTTATCTTCTTCATAATTATGGCCATAATGTTAGCAGCTGAGCTTAATGAGCACGAATTAGATTGCAAGCACTGTTCTGACAGTATATCCCTCCACCAACTCACTGAACTCTCACAACCAAGTGTGAGGAACTACTATTTATTCATATTTTATAGATACAGAAAACTAAGCCACAGAAAGGAATTTTCCAAAAAATACAAAAGGAGCTAGCAAAGCCAGAGCCACAGTTAGAATTCTTTCTGGTTCTGGCATAAGTGCTCTCAATCACACAAGACACTGCCTTTGAATAAGCACTTAGAAGAGCGACTGCCACATAATAGACACTCAATAAACATCTGCTGAGTGAATATTTCTCCATGCTATTCTGAATATTTTTCCAGTAATGGAGATGCAAATCCATGGGTGATATTTCATCCTTAAGGTCCTCATACAATATTCTGAGTAAGTAATGATTGTCTATATCAATCATGGGGCAATTTCTGCAAAGCAATAGAAAGATTACTATAGTGTTGATGTTTGCCTTTAATCACCTCTATACTTCCTCTCTGGACTTTACGAACTTAATCATGTGGCAGGTAAATGAAAGCTTACAGCTGATGCCAACACTCAGGTTTGGTACATGCCAGGTTGCATGACAGAGAGAACAGTCTATGGTTTGCAAAGCAATGCCTGGCTACATGTTGTTTTATTCATTCTGGGTTGACATGATGCTATATCATTTTTTTCCTTTATGCCAGGTGTATTCAAAATCCTTCCATATTAATATCTAAATGCAGCAATAAGAAAAATCAAGTGTTATTATCCCCATTTTACTGATGAAGAAACCAAAGCATAGAGGGGTTATGATCACATATCGCTCAAAAGTAGAAAGAGGTAAGACCACGATTCAACTTCAAACAGTCTGTCCTTAAGAGTCCGTAGCCAATATGCTCTGTTAGCTTCTATGTGCCCTGCTGAGACGAGTAACTCAACACTTAGCCTGCTGCTGCCTACGTTGTCTAGGTCTGGGAGGGATGTTTGTAATAAATTAACTGGGCATTCTTAATTTCACAGTTGATCATGTCTTCCTTGAAACACTTCACTGGTCTACATTCTCTGGTTTTCCTCCCACCTCACTGGCTGCCCTTCTCAGTCTCATTTCTGACCTCTCTTCTCTTCTCAACATCTTGTTGCTCAAGATAAAAATCCTTGGAGTCTTGCTGACATCCTTTCTTTCAGGTGTACTCTTTTTTTTAAAAAAATTTGTTCTTATTAGTTATACATGTTAGTATAATGCATTAATACACCACTAAGCACACAATAGTGGCTAACAGCAAAAATCCTGCCAAAGGATAAAATACAGATATGACTATATTTTAAAAACCAAACAAGAATAGGGGACAGGAATCTGTCAGTCTGAATTTTGTTCCTTAATAATAGCCAGCTAAGTTTGCATGAGCCTCCAAAGCTTTCTCAGAGCAGAAGGGACCCTATTTTTTGTTAAAATGGACAAGTTTTTTTTTTTTTTTTTTGTTAAAAGCACTGGGTGATGCTGGGAGATCTGTATATTCTTCCTATGCACTACTTAGTTTTGCTATGCAAAGATAGAGGAAGACCAGGGTCTTTCCTACATTGCAGGAATGGCCAAAATCAATGCAATAAAGGCCACCTAGCACCATTTTCAGCACTGCAAGCTACAGTCCAGGATGAAGCAAGGTGTACTTCTTGTCTCCTGCTCTGGGAGGTAGGTGCAGAGCTCACATTGTGGGCTTTTGTCCTGTGTTGCTCCATGGTACTTTCAACAGTTATTTATTATTGTCTCATGAGTTATACCTTGATGGAAATTTCTATCCAGAACCAAATATCTGGAAAAAAGTTAATGTAGTTCTTGATTTTGTCATCTGGGCCTTCCAAAATCTGATGCAATGTATAATGAGGCCTGTTTTGTGTGGATTTAAAATTAAAGAGGGCTATGAGTGTGCTGTAAAAACTGCCAAGTTGTAGTGTCAAAGGAGAAAAATAATAATCTTTTTAAAAGAAAAATAATAATCTTGTCCTCTAGTGATTCTCAAAGACCGAAACTACTGAGCAGCATCCACTGCTCATTAAACAATATTAGCTTTAAAAATGTTAAAATCTTTAAAGTGAACATCCAAAACCATTTGGTGAATCAGATTCCAGAGTAATTTTGCCTATCTACAACTAGTAGTCTTATTTCTCCATTATAATTTGTTTCAGATTTAATATAGGTTCATCAATAAGAAAAGTAGATGCTTTGGGGATAGATATTTTCCAGTAACATAACAAAATTAGCATACTTGGTAGAATAGTTTAGAATGTGACAATGCTGCTTTCAAAATTCACTAGATGCTAATATTGCCTCTAATTATCATATTAAATCCTGAGGACAGAACTCTTCAGTTTATGAGGTTTTGGGGACAAACTTGTCTTTGAGAAACAGTTTGGATGATTCAGAAACTAAGAGCAAAAATGGTAACAAAATTAGAGAGTAGAGACATATTGTTGGATTTTTAAAACTTTTCATTTAAGGAGACAGAAAATTCCCAGACCTCACTTAAGGAGATAAAACAGAAAGATCAGAAACTGAGGGGGATGGATCTAAAACCTTATGAGTGAGTAATCCTGCTTAAGATGCCGTGACACTTAGCCTGTAGGTTTTCAAAAAGCTCATGGTCAAAAGATCAATTCTTTCTCACTGATATGTAGTATAAAATTTCTCAAAAGACAGCACATAGGAAATAGAAATTAATATGCTGAATGTTACTGGTTACTCTTTTCATAAAGAATTGCTTACCATATGATAACTGAGTGGGGCCTAAGCATTATTCATGACCACATGAATCACGTTTCATGCTCCTTTTAAAATGTGAGAGCACATAGTGTAAAATAGAACCATGTATAAAAGATCTGCTAAAGTCAATACCATTGAGTCTAACAGGCAAAGGTATTCCTACAAAACACACACACACACTTCTTGGTGATTAACATTTTTTTTTGGCGGGGGGTAGTACTGGGAGTTGAAACTACAGGCATTCTACCATTGAGCTATATCCCCAGCCCTTTTAATTATTTTTTATTTTGAGAAAGGTTTTTAAATTGCTCAGGCCTTGAACTTGCAATCCTCCTGGCTCAGCCTCCCAAGTTGCTGGGATTATCGGTGTATGCCACTGCATTTGGCAGTAATACTTTAGCTATATACAGTAACACTTCAGTCCTCTTTTCAGTAAGTTTTAACTAGTTACTACTCTATCTATTATTATTATTATTATTATTACTGTTATTAATATCAACAGTTAGAGATAGGGTAAGTAATTTGTTTAAGGCTGCTGAGCCACTATGTGATCAAAGCTGAACTTAAATCCAGAGAGTCTGCCTGCAGAACCTATGTTGTCTTATTCTTGTTCTCTGTCCAGTGAAGTCAGTGACTTGGCATTTTGATCTAGTCAGTAACTTTTTCTCATGACCTATTGGTGGTGATGAGCCATTTCTGGGGCATTTTTCAAATAATTCCAATTTTAGTTTATGGCGAGGGAACTTCTAAATCCAGTAACCAATTTTGTTATCACTGCAAAAATAATGAATTGTATTAAATAGCTCTATATTTAAAAATATCTGCAAGAAACATTGAGTTGCAAAGAATCAAGGGGGGTGGGAAAAACCAACCAAACAAAAACTAACCAATCAACCAAACAAACAAAAAATATAAAACATTGAGGTACAAGTAAGTCCAGAGATTTATCATTGAATCTGCAATCATTCCACATTTTTAAATGCTATAGCTGTTAATCATCAAATAAGCTATGTGATAATGGGAGTGATCACATTTGGCAACTTGCCATTTGACATATAAATAAAAGGTACCATCACTGTTAAACTTTTATTCTGAACCCAAAATAAAGTATTTTGAGGTATTCAAGTCCATTTGGGGGTACAAAATATTGTCTGAGTTTTGCTTTTGAGCAAATGTGCAGAAATTATTTGGGGCAAACTCTGTCAAGAGTTTCTTTGGAGTAATATATATACATTTCATTCCTTTGGATACAAAAAATTCTTTCAGCACCAGTTCTTCATATGAATGCTTTTCTGGACTCAAAGTCTGAATGCAATGAGGTTGATATTATGTATAAAGTAGAGCAAAGCAGTATAATTTCTCCTAAAGACCAGACAAATTCTATCATCATGAAGTGACATCAACATCCTGATTTCTGGTTCAAAGGTACAGTAATGAGAACCAGAAATTCTAAAGCAGATATTTAAGGGGGGAAGACAGAAAAAAAGAAAAAGAATCTTCTTTCCATTCCAGAATAAGCATAACGGTATTCCTAAGAAGTGATAGAAGGAAGAAAGCAAAGCATTGAGCTGTAAGTCTTGGAGCCTGTCAACATATAAGGATGGTAAACAATCAGACATATATATTTGAGTTTTATGTCTAGAACAGTGGTTCTCAATCAAGGCAATTTTGGTCCCTAGGGGACATCTGGTAATGTCTAGAGACATTTTTGGTTGAACTTAGGTTAGGGATGCTACCGACCAAGGCTGCTGTTAAATATCCTACAATGCACAGTATAGCTCCTCAGAACAAAGAATTAACTAGCTCCCAGTGCCAGTAGTGCCTAGGTTGAGAAACCCAGGACTAGAAGAACAGACTTCAGGCAGGCCTAAAATCTAGACCTTCAGGAAAAGTGGTACAACTGGGAAAGTGACTCTTGATTCACTCACTCTAACAATAAGCATCAATTGTGTGTAGAGGTCTTCACTAGCTACAGGAACCTGTGTATCAGGTAGATACATAGCTGGATTCTCAAAAACAGTTGGGAGGGACTAAACAGATACACCCATCTGACTCCTGCCATGAGAAAGGGCAGGGCGCTTCTTCAAGACAGACCCTCCCCCACCATTAGGGAGAAATATCAACAGTGGGTGCCTTCATAGGAACTTGAAGACAAAAGTAAGTTTTCTTTCTGATAAGGACTGTTGCTATATGACTCCTATTTTGCATAGCTATTCACAAAACAATAGCAGTTGTATTCTTATTTCATACTGAAGAAACCTTTAACCTTTGCTTGTTTAAGTATTTTTTCCAAAAAATCATATCACCATCCCACTGTGACAATGTGCACTCTTATGTAATAAAAAAAAAAAAAACTTGTCATTTCTTTATTCCCTCTGAAATATATTTCCATGGAAATGTCATTTTTATTTTTTCACACTTTTTCAGCATTTAAACATGTATTTATCTTATACTAATTTATATTTTTAAGTAATTATTCTTAGTTGATTCATGTGAATATTTTGATTCTGAATGAGGATGAGACTATATCTTCCATCTCCTTTGAAATCCTCTCTGCACCTAATATAACTATGAGCACAAACAGTCATTTAACAGCTGGTTAAAAGAACTAACCAAAAATATGTGTATAATGAGAAAGGAGAATAAAATAAAATAAAAACACCAATAAATATTGTTATATTTATATTCCACAGGGTATATAAGGCTGATTGGACCACTCACAAAAACACACACACCAAACTCAAAACCTATAATCATATGAAACAATAAAACTGAAAGAATGATTATGATATTATATTTCTTAAATTTAATGTATAGTTTCTTGCTAAGTAGAAATGTAATAGGATCTGAAAAGAAACTACATTTACTCTTTCTTCTTTTCTATAAAGAGACATAATGAGACAAATATAATACAATATAATGAGACAAAATGCTGAGCACTTAAGCCTCTTAGTATCAGTGCACTGATGAGTTGACATGGATAGATTCTAGTTATATACTGAAAGTATACAAAATCAGAAAGTATTAAGTAAGCTTAATTACTTGCTGTTTGTGTTACATGCTATAAACAAGGCAAGTACTTCCAGGGGAGATGTATTCAAGCATTGCTTGCAAACAACTAAATATTCAAAGTCCTCAAATAGCTATTTTGTAGAATCTCTTCATTCTTTCACAAAACATATCATTACTAAATATAAGGATAACTGTACCTGAGTCATAATAACTAACATTAAAAACACAGACACATAAACAATAATTGTCCTGAACACGATAATGATGAAAAAGTTTTTGGTCATTTAAACATGTCTTACTGCCACCTACCTGGGATGAAAAAGTACATACTAGGAAGTCTGCCTGGGAGAGAAAATGTATATCCAGGATCACACCCCGAAGTGAATTTTCTGTATATCGATTGTGCAGTCCAGCTGACCAAGAAATAGAGTTATCACTAATAAATTCATAATTGGGGTACCTGAAAAAAGAAAGAAATTTATGCATGTTTACTGAAATCACAGTATCCTATACAGGGAGGATTGGTCCTTTGATTAAGAACCCTTCTCTAATAGAGAGGAGAGTTTTAATTAAAACATTCAATGGAATAGTTGGTGAGGCACCTGTGGATCCATTAGTAGGACAGAAGACATTTTGAATGTTCTATATATTAAGTATTATTGGTACATCATATAACACACATACATACACATCAAAATGTCCTTTATCAATTCATGGAAGAGTTGAAAACTAAAGGTTCATTATTGTTTGTAATGAAGGCCCTTCTAAGAGTTTATTCAAGCTGTTTTCATATTTGGTCACTGAATTTTTCCTTTAGACTGTAACTATCATGATAAAATTTCATTTATGATAATTCAGATTTGAGTGAAAATTTGATATTATAAGCAAATAATGAAAAGAATTAAAAAATAACTATTTAAAAATTTGTGAGAATAAACAGTCTCCTCTAATGCCCATCCTTTTTGAATAAATCTATTTAAACAATATGGTAATGGAAACCATCCTAATGAATTTATGAAAGCAAATTCCTTGTAGATGTCTACTAAGTAATATATTAGTGGTCTTACTTAAGATAGGGTATGTGTTTAAAAATATTAAAACAGGCTGTGTTTAAAAAGTCTACCACATGTTCAAATGACTCCACTCTGAATTAGAGTTTTAACTGTACTCTAGTGTAGAGTGAATTAGTGTCTTAGTGCATGAGATAGATCTTCAGAATTAAGTTATAAACCTTGTATAGTTGTGTAAAAAGGGGATAGTAAGTGTTCATACATAATTTCTTAAGAATTAATACATTAAGTGATGTGAAGCACTTAGAGTACCTGACATGTAGTAAATGCTCAATAAATATTGGGGATGGTTATTAAATAGTGTTCTTTACTTATTTAGATCTCTGCTCAATATCACCTCATCAATGAGGAGTTTGGAAGTCCTGGACCTTTTTTTCTGCTTAGTTTTTCTCCATAGCTCTTATTGTCAACTGACATAATATCTGTTTACTATTTGTTTACTGTCTGCATCCATTCATTCTCCACCTCCATCATCTCTAATTGGAATATATGTTCTATAAAAGGAGACATTTCACTTGTTCTGGTCACTGTATTATTTTCAGCACCTAAAAGAGAATCTGGAATATAACAGGAGGATGGAAGAGTATTTCTTGAAAGAATAATAATTCTTATGTTAGAAATAGAAACATCAAGAGTTAGTTTATATGTCTGTCTTCCAAACAATATTCCCCAAATGTTAGGACCATGACTTATTTTTCTTTGCATCAAAGTACCTGGCATTCTGAACAATGTTGTGTGCATAAATACATGAATAGTTGAGTGATACCTTTGTGTGGGACTTTATCTTAATTCCCTAACAGCTGCTTCAGACTTCTCTTCATTTTGGGGCCACCAAGGAGCTCCTCCTCATTGCCTCCTAATATTAATTGTAAAGGCAAAGTGAGCACTGTTTCAGGCTGGTTCTGTGTTCAGATCTATTTGTCTTATTATTTTTGACATTTTGCCCTCCTCAGTTCAGAATCAGGGAAATGAAGAAAATGTCACATTTGTTCTAGAAAGAAAAAAACCAGAAATACTTTTTAATATGACCCTTATGGAGCTATATATATACACCCAGGCAGCGGGCAGAAACAGTAACGAATATACATATGAAAATGCTGAAGGAGAAAAGAGGAGGTGAACTGATAGAACCAGTTCAGGTTTTATCCGTGAATAAAGACTACTTTGTCAGCATGGTTTGGGGGCTCAGGGAAACAAAGAAAGGAATAATTCATTTACTGAAAAGTGACACAAATATTAATGGACTTCTTAATTTAAAGGGAACTCTTTAGAATTAAACCAAAAGGACTTTATATATAAAAGATAGCATTGTGAAGGATACTAAGAGTAGAAAAAAATAAAGTAAATAATGGGAAAAGACTTTTCTGCACAAATGTGCTACTTGTCTTCAAATATATCAGCAGAGGGATTTTCCTATCTTGAGGTTTCAGAGATTGGTAATGATAAAAATAAGTTTTTTTCTTTTTCCACATTATAGAAACTTATTTTTATATCACCACAAAGGACTAGCCTGGAGTTATAAACTAATATCAAATTTTCATTTCTGAAATCTTTCTTTAGACTGAAGGAGATACTATTCTTTGTGATATCTGGTATAGGACTCCTTCAGGACACTTCTTTAACCATGCTGTAATTATTTATTACATATATTTATTGTCTTTCAGTTAGATATTCTCTAGAAAAAGAAATCATGTATTATCTTTTATTTGTCTTTGCATTTGTATTCCCAGTGCCCTGTACTGTATGTATCTTGCATGGAATTCAATAAAATAATAAACAAATATATTACTCATGTAGCTTCTTCATTTCACAGGGCAACCAAACACTTGGCAAAAACTTTTAAACATTTTTCTTGCTTCTATTAATTTCAATGTACTTAACTTTAGAAAAAGCTTGTTCAGAATTTTTGATAAAGAACAAACTAAATAACTGAGGTTTTTTTCCAGTGTTAGGGATTGAACCCAGGGCCTTGTGCATGCTGGGCCAGTACTTTACTAATGAGTTATACCCCAACCCTACTTGGGAGGTTTTTAAAGGCCGTTTATCTTCCTGTTTTATCTCCATTCCCAATTTCCACAATCTTTGAAAACAATATTGGATAGACAAGTTTAATAGCTCTTATTTCTTTAACTGCCAATGATTCTATAATTTGAACACTCTGGTAGTGAATTATTTAAGAGATATTGCTTGCCACATTAATAATGAGTGACACAGTTACTGGGATGCCTATGCTAAGATCTTGTGGATGAAATCAGTCTGAACCTAGAGAAACACGAGGTATAAAACTATTGCAGCAAGGAATAACTACACACAGAAGCTATGTGTATAAAGCTAATCTTGACTCCTTTTTTAAAGGATAAGCTACCCAGAAAATGGCTTCACCTTTTATTGTGCAAAGCCTATGCATCATTTAAGTTTAATTCTTCATCTCTGTCCACTCTTGAAACATAGAAGTCTCATTACAATGATTACCTTGGACATAACATCTCTTGCAAGGTTAATTCATGCTTTTGATTTCCTAAAACAATGCAGAGGTTCTGAGATTTGCTTAAGTATCAAACCAACTATGAAAGGTTTAAAGCAGAA
The DNA here is from genome assembly GCF_047511675.1 of Marmota flaviventris. Lineage (NCBI taxonomy): Eukaryota > Metazoa > Chordata > Mammalia > Rodentia > Sciuridae > Marmota > Marmota flaviventris. The sequence continues at coordinate 67,294,678 of NC_092499.1, forward strand.
TTGATTCAGAGTTGAAAAACATTTAAGTAAAAGAATGAAGGAAAGAAACATCTTTTAAATTCCTGAGAATACTTTTGAAATGACTTAAAAATTAAAATGAAAGGATTTTCTAATAGTAAAAAATTATGCATAAAATGTTACCACTACACTTAGAATATGGAGAAAACTGCTGCCTAAACTACCACAGGGAGAGAAGTTATAGTTACAGACTAAAATGAGGAAATTCAAATTTTACTATTTCTATAGTCCATGTAGATACTGCTAACTGTAATAAAAGAGTTGTTTGGTATAAAAATGTCATGTTGTGGGCTGGGGATGTGGCTCAAGTGGTAGTGCACTCGCCTGGCATGCGTGGGGCTCAGGTTCGATCCTCAGCACCACATACAAACAAAGATGTTGTGTCCACCAAAAACTAAAAAATAAATATTAAAAATTCTCTCTCTCTCTTTAAAAAAAAGTCATGTTGTGGTACTGGATTAAGGCAATAAAATATCATATCATTTTATTTAAATACTTCAAAGTCTAGAAATATAGCTTAAGGAAATAATAAAATAATTTTTGGCATATTTTGTGTCATTATTTATAAAAGTAAAAACTGAAAATAATCTGTCTAATGTTAGGGAAATGCTTGGTCAAGTAAGTACCAGTGATCCACACAGTGGATGTTTACAATTCACACTCAGGAAACACAATGACTGAAAGTGAAGGAATGCAAAAAGATATTGCACGCAAATGGAAAGCAAAAGAAAGCAGCGGCATCCATACTTATATCAGACAAAAGAGGCTGTAAGTCAAAAACTATAAAAAGAGAAAAAAATCATTATATAATAACAAAAGGGATCAATTCTCAAGAAATTATAACAATTGTAAATATATACGCACATACCACTAGAGAGCCTAAATACACAAAAACAAAAAAACAAAAAAGAGGAGACATTACAACTGACACCACAGAAATACAAAGGAATACAAGAGGTTACTATGAAGAAGCATACCCCACCAAATTGTATAGCCATGAAGAAATGGATGAATTTCTAGAAACATGCCCACCAATATTGAGTCAGGAAGGTACAGAAAATCTAAACAGAACAATAATAAGTAAAGAGATAAAATAAGTTAAAAAAAAAATCTCTCCTTTAAAGAACAGCCTGTGACTGGACGGCTTCACTGCTGAATTCGACCAAACATTTAAAGAACTAATACCAACCCATCTCAAACTCCTCCCAAAAATTGAAGAGGAGAAAAATCCTCATTTTCATTGAGGATGAAAAAAAATCCTCAACAAAACTACAAACTGAATTCCATAGCACATTAAAAAGATCATTTATCATGATCAAATGAGATTTATCCTAGGAACTCGAGGATAATTTAACATACATAAATCAATAAATGTGATATACTGTACTGACAGAATAAATACCAAAAAAAATACATGATTTTCTCAACAGATGCAGAAAAAGCTCTTGACAAAATTCAACATTTGTTCATGATAAAAAATAGGTATAGAAGAAATATATCTACACATAGATGTTGACGCTCACCACATCTATTCAACATAGTACTAGCAGTACAAGCCAGAGTAATTAGATAATAGAAGGCATCAATATAAAAAAAAAAGAAGTGAAATTATCAGTTTGCTGTTGATATGGGTGCGCACACACACATCCTTAAAACTCCACCAAAAATCTCTTAGAAATGATAAATTCAGTGAAGTTTCAGATTACAAAATCTGAATACAAAAAAGGTAGCATTTCTATATACCAGCAACAAACTAACCAACAAAGTAATTAAGAAAATAATCCTATTATAACAGCAACAAATAAAATAAAATACTTAGGAGTAAATTTAACCAAGGAGGTAGAAGACCTGTATATTAAAGACTGTAAAACATTGATGAAAGAAACTGAAGAATACACACAAAAAAATGAAACATACTGCCCATGTCCATGAATTGGAAGAATTAACATTGTTAAAATGCTCATACTATTCAAAGTAATTTACAGATTCAATGCAATTTCTATCAGAATTCCAATGTTATTTTTCACAGAGAGAGAAAAAAAACAACCCTACAATTTGTATTGGACCATAAAAGATCCCAAATAACCAAAGAAATCTTGAGCAAAAACTCCACAAAATTGGAAGAATTACACTCCCAGATTTCAAAACTATTACAAAGCTATTGTAATCAAAACAGCCTATTGTAATAAAATAGGCTTTGCTTCCTGGTAGTCATGTTCTGGGCTGCTTTTCTTCACCACATCCTTCTACCATGATGTTCTGCTAACCTTGGGCACACAGCAATGGAGTAGGCTGTCCATGGACTGAGACCTCTGAAACTGTGATGTGAACCAAATAATCTTCTTCCCCTCTAACAAACAAACAACTCCCTCCGAACACATAAAAAGCCCCTAAACAAGACCCAGCATGTTTCTAGCATAAAACAGACACAATGACCAATAAATGGGACTACAAACCCCAAAATGAATCAAAGTATTTATGGTCTCTTGATTTTCACCAAAGATATCAAGAATATACAATGAGGAAAGGCCAGTCTATCAATTAATGTTGTTGGGAAAACTGGATGTCCACATATAGGACTAAAACTTAGTCCTCTAATCTAATAGAATGAAAACAGGTCTTTATCTCACATCATATGCAAAAAAAAAAAAAAAACACTAAAATGGATAAAAGACTTAAAATGTAAGATCAAAAACTTAAAAACCATTAGAATAAAACAAACAAAACCCAGCTCTATGCCATTGATCGGGGCAATTGTTTCTTGGATAGGACTTTAAAAGCATAAGCCACAAAAGCAAAAATACACAAATGGGATTATGTCAAATTTAAATGATTTTGCATAGCAAAAGAAATAATTAACAGAGTGAATGAAGAGACAACCAAGAGATTTGGAAAAAATATTTGTAAACCATACATCTGATAAGGGGTCAATCTCCAAAATATAAAATATAAAATAGTGGGAAAATAATCTGATTAAAAGATAGCAATGGGGGCTGAGGTTAGGGATATGTGGATATAGCTCAGTTGAACAGATCTTGCCTGGCACGTATAAGGTCCTGGGTTTAATCCTCAGGACCACATTAAAAAAAGAAAAAGAAAAAAAGTAAAAAGTCTGAGGATCTAAACAGACATTTCTTAAAATAAGTGGTGCAAATGGCCAATAGATATGTGAAAAAATGTTTAACATCTCTGATCATCAGAAAAATGCAAACTAAAATCATAATGAGATATCACTTCACATCTAGAAGGATGATTATAACCAAGAAAATAAAGGATAACAAGTGCTGTCAAGGATATGGAGAACATTGCAGCATTATTTACAGTAGCCAAGATATGAAAGCAACTTAAATGTTCATCAGTAATGTGATACATACACACACACACACACACACACACACACACACACACAGTATTATGAAATACTATGTAACCTTAAAAAAGGAGAAATTCTGTCATTTGTGACAACATGAATGAAACTGGAGGACGTTATGCTAAGTGAAATAAGCTAGGCACAGAAAGACAAATACTATATGATCTTACCTATATGTGGAATCTAAAAGGTTGATCTCACATAAACAAGAGAGTAGAAAGGTGGATACCAGAAGTTGGAGAGGTGGGGTGGGGATATGGGAGAAGTGGAAAATGGAAAAAGGAGATACATTGACAAAAGGGTACAAAGTCTCTGTTAGATTGGAGGATTAAGTTATAGGGTTCTATGGCACTATATGGTGATCACAGTTAATAATAATGTATGGAATCTTTAAAAATTGCTAAAAGAACACCTTTAACTTTCTCATCATAAAAAATTTGGTAAGTGGTGAGATTACGGATATTAATTATTTGACAACAGTGAGTAAGCAGACCAAAGCATTATATAATAACCCATAAACATTATAATTGTCTACTCAAAATAAATAAACAAAAAAATAAGTAACCTTTTTAGTGACCTTAAAAGTAGGTCCAATTTAATATCAGGTGCAAAAAAAGGGATCCAAAATTACATAAGATATGAACAACTATTTAAAAATACGACTATATAAAGGAATATGTCAATATTTAAATAGTTGTTGCCAGTGAATAGTGGGACTATGGGTAGTTTCCTTGGCTTCGTATTTACCAACTTCCATATTTTTCTCATGAACATGAATTATTTTGCTAATCAAGGAAAAAGGCTCATGATACATTCAAGAATAAGTGAAAGAGTAGAAAAGATTAATATCCCTTTCTTCAACCAAGCTACAAATTTCATATGGTGTTTTAAAATGAGAAAACATGGTGAACTGTTTCTAATTTGTTCTTTCTTTCTTTTTTATTTATATATGACAGAATGCATTACAATTCTTATTTCATATATAGAGCACGATTTTTCATATCTCTGGTTGTATACATAGTATATTCACACCAATTCATGTCCTTATACCTGTACTTTGGATAATAATGATCATCACATTCCACCATCATTAATTACCCTATGCCCCCTCCCTTCCTCTCCAACCCCTCTGCCCTATCTAGAGTTCGTCTATTCCTCCCATGCTCCCTCTTCCTATCTCACTATGAATCAGCCTCCTTATATCAAAGAAAACTGTCAGCATTTGGTTTTTTGGGATTGGCTAACTTTACTTAACATTATTTCTCTAACTCCATCCATTTACCTGTAAATGCCATGATTTCATTCTCATTTATTACTGAGTAATAGTCCATTGTGTATATGTGCCACATTTTTTTAATCCATTCATCAATTGAAGGGCACCTAGGTTGGTTCCACAGTTTAGCTATTGTGAATTGTGCTGCTATAAGCACTGATATGGCTGTATCCCTGTAGTATGCTGTTTTTAAGTTCTTTGAGTATAGACCTAGGAGAGGGACAGCTGGGTCAAATGGTGGTTCCATTCCCAATTTTCCAAGAAATCTCAATCTCCATACTGCTTTCCATATTGGCTGAACGAATTTGCAGTCCCACCAGCAGTGTATATCTTTCCCCCGCATCCTTGCCAACACTTATTGTTGTTTGTATGCATAATAGCTGCCATTCTGACTGGAGTGAGATGAAATCTTAGAGTGGTTTTGATTTGCATTTCTCTTTATGCTAGTGATGATGAACATTTTTTCATGGTATTTGTTGACTGACTGTACATCATCTTCTGAGGAGTGTATATATGCTCCAAACAATGGAGAATCTACATTCATCAAACAAACTCTTCTCAAGTTCAAGAGTCAAATAGACCACAACACAATAATTTTGGGTGACTTTAATATACCTCTTTCATCATCAGATATATCTTCCAAACAAAAGCTGAACATAGAAACTATAGAACTCAATAATGCAATCAATAACTTAGACTTAACTGACATATAGAATATTCCAACCTTCAATGAGAGAATATACTTTCTTCTCAGCAGCACATGGATCCTTCTAATTTGTTTCTAACACATCTGAACATTAACTTGAAAAACAATTTGTATTGTGTTTTGTGCCCAAATATGTATTTAATCTGTAAATCTTATATTAATCCATTCTTATACTTGGCTGATGAATTTCTTGGTCCTTTATGTGTATACACAAGGACTTGGAGTACTACCTTATTCTGACTTTGCTTCTTTTCCCCTCCCATTTGTTACAGAAAAAAGGAACTAAGAAATATTGCTAAATAGCCAAATGGTTCAAGTAATTCATTCTTTCATCGCTAATAAAATATTTTTGAACTGATGAGATCAAAATAAACACAGTTCAGTTTGTACTAGGCACATACTAAGACAGGCCTTATGAATAAAGTATATATAATCTAGTGAGGAAGGCAGAAGTAAATAAGTGCTATGCACTATAATAGAAGAATGTGCAGAGACATAACTCAGTCAAATAATCAGGGATGATTTCTGGAGGAGATGGTATTATAGCAAAAGATAGACCACAATTTTATTTTAGCCTGTTCCCTACTTGTGTGTGTGTGTGTGTGTGTATTCTTATTCATTTTTCTTTTTTCTTTTTATTTTTTTAGTTATGCATGACAGCAGAATGTATTTTGACATATCATACATGCATAGAGTATAACTTCCCATTCTTGTGGTTGTATATGATGTGGAGTTACACTAGTCATGTATTCATATATGAACATAGGAAAGTTATGCCCATTCATTCTACTGTCTTTCCCATTTTTTGGTATATAATTAATACAGCATTTATTTATGGATAGTAAATAATGGCCAATCCTAGGTTGACCCAGATCCTATGATAAGAAATTTCTAATCAGAATCAGTCTACTAGTTTTCATAAAACCCTATGTTAATCCTATATTATTATTATTGTTGTTGTTATTACTATTGGTACTAGGGAATAAACACAAGGGTACTTAACCATTGAGCCACATCCCCAGCCCTTTTATTATTGATTTTTAAATTTTGAGTCAGGGTCTCCTTAAGTTGCTTACAGCCTCGTTAAATTGTTAAGGCTGGCTTTGTACCTGTGATCCTCCTACTTTAGCTTCCTAAGTCACTGAGATTACAGGTATGTGCCACTGCTCCTGGATAATCCTATAGTATTATTAATAACAGTGATTTTTTCCTTCACTCGATTAGGAATTCCTTAAGAGGAAGGAGTACCTTGATTATCATGACATCCCTACACCTAGCACAGTACCTAAAATATCAATACATAATAGAAGAATTTATTTATCCACTTAAAAAATCATTCTTTGGTTCTTTACCTTTCTTTAGTGTAATTTACAAATTTCAGAAATTTAAAACAACAAAGACTCTCTCTATATATATACACACATATTCAGTTGCCTGTAATTGTTAGTGTAGACAATGAATAACAAGATCAAAGGGGCAAGTACTAGGTGTGTTTTATTACTAGCAATTCTATAAAGTTGATAAATATTATGTTTATTTTTCACCCAAATTCACATGTTTCAGTTTCTAATTGGTACTTGGCCTTTGGGAGGTAATGAGGGTAAGATGAGTTCAAGAGGCTGGGACCATCATGACAGGATCAACATCTTTATAAGACAGGCACTTGAGTGCCTGCTCTCTTTGGCACACACAAAAAAAGAGATCAAGCGAGGACACAGTGAGATGGTGGCTGCCTACAAACCAAGGGAGAATCTTCAGAATGAAAATCTACCTTACTGATCATAGACTTCTCGGCCTCCAGAACTATGAGAAATAAATTTCTGTCATTTAAACCACTTGGTTTATGGGTATTTTATTATGGAAGCTTGAGCAAACTGATATAGATTTTAGTACCAAGAAGGGGGTGATTGTGTTTAATGGTGATAGTGATGACTGCTTGAAATGTGTAATCAGCAGTCTATTTCATTCTGGATTTCTTATTTCAAGGCATCAGATATGGCTAATAAAGTATGCTTTGATTAGATTAAGAGTTAAGCAAGTACACAGTCATTTGAATTTTAAAACCCCAATAATTAATAATAATATTAGAACAAGAATCACAAGTGATGGGAATTAAAGATTCTTCTCAAAAAAAGAGACAATGTCACTCTAGAACTCCTAGTTGGTCTAACTTACTTTGTTTTTGCCTCGTTTAATAAAGAAGGATCATCCGTGGCCAAATATACTCTTTTTTTATCCACTTGCATTCTGCGTGCGAGAAGCTGAAAATGTTCTTCAACATGCACCATGTACTCCTCAATGGGATGGAAGGCTGCTTCTGTTCCCACTTTGTCTGTGCGTCTGACATGGACTCTGGGGGAGAAATTCACATTCTGCTGATAATGTATTGATTAACTTGGTGCTTTTGGTGTACTCAATTTATATAATTTATAATGGCATTATAACAATTTAAACTGATTTTTCTTCATTTTCATAATTAGAAAAAACAAATATTAAAAAAACTCTCACATGTTTTAATATATTTGCATGGTAAACAATATAAGAGAAATTAGAAAATAAGTAAAGCTTTGGAAGAATACTTTATTATAGAGAAAGTAGTTGGTATATCAGGAATAACTGAAAGATTTCAGAGTTATACTTCATATTAGGCAGCAACATACTCACCAGCTATCCAGGAAAAAACAAAACAAAAAAACCAAAGAATTTAAATCTTAGGGTTTTTGAGACTAAAATGATGAAGAGTCACAGTTGTTATTATAGAGTATTAAAAATAGTGCTTGTCACATTCTGAAGCCATTTTTTTCTTTTCTTCATTTAATCTTGTATTATAACTGCCAGTTTATAGAATTTAAAGTTGTCTAAGGAAAACACAGACTACATGGACTTTTCCTGTAGGAAGTGGCAGGAAAACTTTTTAAGGATTTTTACTATTTTAGTTTCATGAAGTCATTCCAGCCCTTTTGATGTGTTTCTAATGTGTTTCTTTTCTGTTTTTCACTTATCAAATGTGAGCAGATACAGATCTCATCCATACCACTTATAAAAAGGCCTAAAACAGTAAAATTGGCTATACATATTTATATCAATCTGCACTGAATAATACACTGATTTCCATAGTCTTCTATCTTAGTGCTTACAAAGTAATTTTAGTGGAAATAAGAATAATAATCATATTTTGTTTTCATAATTAAGGCTCCTTAAATCTGCCCTCTAGAGCCACCCATTGATAAATCACTATCCCTATGTAGAAGAAGGAAAATGGTAGATTTCTTTCCCTGAAGTTGCAGTCTTGGGCATGCCTCAGGCCAAGCCAAAGGCCAACTCTATTATGGGGTATGGAGATTTGTTTCACTGATGTTACTCTGCCATCTTTATGACTTTCCATTCTTTTCTTTGCATGCCAGGTTATAGTCCAGATGTGGATAGGATCACAGAAACATCTATTCTGTCATCTTTTCCTTCCCACATTCTTATTTATTATTATTATTATTTTTATTTGTTCTAATTAGTTATACATGATAATAGAATGTACTTTAACACATCATACATAAATGGAGTATAACTTCTCATTGTTCTGGTTGTACATGATGTAGAATCACACTGGTCGTAAAGTTATATATGCACACAGGGAAATAGTGTCCAATTGATTTTACCATTCTTCCCTCAATGCTTCTCTTAGGAAACTGGAATTGTTCAGTGTGCTCTATAGAGATGATGTTAATGATTCCACTGATTTTTAATAAAAAGTTTCATGAGATGAAACACTATCTAATAATATTATGATTTCACTACGTATCTTCTTTTATGCCAACATTTTGAATAGGGGTTAATAATTTCTCTATAAAAGCTAAGACATGAAGGAAGATGTGAAGTGGGAAATATGAAAATAAAAACAAAGAGATCTGTAATATTAAGAGTGGAAAAAAGAGAAGCATTATAAAGCACTACTAAGCGATTTTTACTAATGTTCTAAGTGAACAAAGGAAGAATATTCTCCCTGTGCCCTAACATGAACTGTGAAACCTGTTTTTGGTGGGGCAATGAAAACTAAACTCTGAATTGTAAAGATCAAAGTAGAAGGTAAAAATATTATGTATCACTATTATATATATCACTGTTTGAGGGAAAAAAATCAGATTCTTACCCAATAACTGGATGTTTGAAGCCAAGCTTCTTGGTGGCCTCTTCTATTTCCTTTTCCAACCAAGGTTGCGGGCGGATCAAATATTTGACAAATTGAGACACCCACCACACTGCAGGATCACCATGGACTCTTACGAGTCGATCTGCAAGGTCTTCTGGTACAGCCAAGGGTAAATAAGGAGGACGCGGATGAAGACTGTCTACAATGGGGAGCTCCACCACTTGAACAACTCTGTCCTTCACTTCACCTGACAGAATATCAAAACATATCATCACCACACTATATTCCTCATTTATCTACCCTACTACAATAACTCACATGGGGTACTTTCATTTTCATAGCAACGCTCAAGAAGAATTATAGTTTTCAGTTATGAGGAGATTAAATAACTTACCTAAGGTCCCCGAACAAAAGGGACAGAGAGAAATTTCACACATAGGTTGGTCTGCTTCTTAAGTACATGACCTTTTCTGAAAATTTCTAGCATGCTATCATATTATTACCTCAAACCCCAGGTAAGAATGGTATCAGCACTCTAAGTAGATATCTGATATTCTAGATATCAGAGAATGGACACAGCCAACTGTCAAAGTTCTTTTTTCTGTTACAGTTATTTTTTAATTAGAGTTACTCAAAACTTCCAGCTTGTCATTATAGCAAATGGCTCTTGTATGACTTTCATGACAGAGCACTCTGGGAATATCTAAAGATTATAATGATAAACCAGTGTTAGCTTCAGTGTGGCCTTGGCCAGGGAGATTGCTGCCTAGGGCTTTACAATGTACTATGTCAATAGAAGAAGGGAGAAGGGTCCCCTTGTTTGTCTATAAGTAGGGTGTCTGGAGGAATCCAGAGCTTTAGTGGCAAATAGAAGCTTTCAATTTAATGTTCAGATGTGTTAGCAACAAATTAGAAGGATCCATGCTGCTGAGAAGAAAATATATTCATTCTCTCGCTGAAGGTTGGAATTATATATGTCAGTTAAGTCTAAGTTATTGATTATATTATTGAGTTCAATAGTTTCTTTGTTCTGCTTTTGTTTGGAAGATCTATCTAATGATGAAAGAGGTGTGTTAAAGTCACCCAAAATTATTGTGTTGTGGTCTATTTGACTCTTGAACTTGAAAAGAGTTTGTTTGATGAATGTAGAATGTAGAAAAAAAAATTAGATTTTAAAGTCTTTATTTCTTGGCCACAATAGACCTGTGACAATAACAATCTGTGTTGCTTGTTTACCTGGATATTAATTTAAAGTTCAAACAGTTTGGATGCAAATTTTTATATACAATGATTACTCTTATATCTGTTTTCTATACATCATCACTTACAATAGTTTGAATCTGGAATGTTCCCCAAAGACTCATGTGTTGAAGGCTCAGTCCCAATACATGCAATGTTCAGAGGTGATTTTTTTGGGGAAGTGATTGGATCACGAGGGTGCTAACCTTGTGAACAAATTAACCCCTTGATAGAGTCATGGCTGAATGGATTACTGGAGGTAATAGAAAGTTAGGAGGTAGGATCTAGAGGAAGAGTCTTTATGGGCATGCCCTTTGGGACTGTATCTTGTCTTCTGCTTCTCTTTCCTTTCCCTTTGTCTCTGTCTCTCTCTGTTTACTGGCTGCCATGAGATGAGCAGCAGCTTTCCTCCACCATGTGCTTCTATCACGATGTTTCTATTTCTTCTAGAAATTTTGACATAGCAATACAAAGCTAATACATAACTGTTATTGCTGTTCTATCAAATTTATAATGTAATGATAAGAATAAACCACAATATAATAGCCAGAACCCCTATGGTTTACATATTAAAGACCTATAATCCCAAGTACTTGAGAGGCTGAGTCAGAAAGATCACAAGTTTTATGTTAGCCTCAAGCAACTTAGTGAGACCCTATCTCAAAACTTAAAAAAAAAAAAAAAAGCCAGGCATGGTGGCAAGCACCCATAATCCCAGCATCTTGGGAGGCTGAGGTAAAGAACTGTAAATTCAAAGATGGCTTTAGTAACTTAATGAGACTCTGAGCAACTTAGAACCTGTCTCAATATATAAAATAAAAGGGCTGGGGATGTGGCTCAGTGGTTAAGGGCCTCTGGGTTCAATCTCTGGTACCAAATCAAACAAAAAGAGCTGGGGATGTATCTCAGTATGAGACCCTGGGTTCAATTTTTAGTATTACAAAAACATAGTGATAACTAGAAGACAAAGAGTTACCAGGTAGAGAGATTTCACCAACTGAATATGTACTGAGTTAAATTTTCAATAACAGAAAATATTACCCTGAACATATAAAAATTAACTCTAGTTAAGATGTTATCATTGTGTAAAAAAAAATTAGATTGTGATCACTGGACCATTAAAGAAAAAATATACTTGTAGAGAATAAACCTAGAAAATGTTTAAATTGTATTCACCAGTATGAAATAATCTGTTTGTATTTATCTCCCCTGTCCCCCATGTATATATACATAAAATAAATTAAGTGATCTGGGAATATAGTCAATAACTACATGGTTATTATAAAGTCGGCTGTGTATAACTAAGAATTAAAAACTTTTGGTTAATACTCTGTCTCTTATATGTAAAACTCATCTCAAGATTCTGAGAACAGAATCCTTAAAATATAACATTTGTTGTATGAATAAATGGTAATAAAAATTTACCATCAGTGTTGTTGTTCATCTAGGGTGCCAGCAAAGAAAAAACTGGGCCCCTTTATTAGAAGAAGAAGTATAATTAAGAGTGCAAGGAGAAAGACTGAGCTGCATTTTAAATTACGCAGTAATTACAGAGCAATAGTAACAAAAACAGCAAAGTACTGGTACCAAAACAGGTGGGTAGACCAAGGGTACAGAATAGAGGACACAGAGACCAATCCACAAAATTACAACTATCTTATATTTGACAAAGGGGCTAAAAGCATGCAATGGAGAAAGGATAGCATCTTCAACAAATGGTGCTGGGAAAACTGGAAATCCATATGCAACAAAATGAATCTGAATCCCTTTCTCTCGCCATGCACAAAAGTTAACTCAAAATGGATCAAGGAGCTTGATATCAAATCAGAGACATGGCGTCTGATAGAAGAAAAAGTTGGCTACGATCTACATACTGTGGGGTCGGGCTCCAAATTCCTTAATAGGACACCCATAGCACAAGAGGTAAAAACAAGAATCAACAAATGGGACTTACTCAAACTAAAAAGTTTTTTCTCAGCAAGAGAAACAATAAGAGAGGTAAATAGAGAGCCTACATCCTGGGAACAAATTTTTACTCCTCACACTTCAGATAGAGCCCTAATATCCAGAGTATACAAAGAACTCAAAAAATTAAACAATAAGAAAACAAATAACCCAATCAACAAATGGGCCAAGGACCTGAACACTTCTCAGAGGAGGACATACAATCAATCAACAAGTACATGAAAAAATGCTCACCATCTCTAGCAGTCAGAGAAATGCAAATCAAAACCACCCTAAGATACCATCTCACTCCAGTAAGATTGGCAGCCATTATGAAGTCAAACAACAACAAGTGCTGGCGAGGATGTGGGGAAAAGGGTACACTTGTACATTGCTGGTGGGACTGCAAATTGGTGCGGCCAATTTGGAAAGCAGTATGGAGATTCCTGGGAAAGCTGGGAATGGAACCACCATTTGACCCAGCTATTCCCCTTCTCGGACTATTCCCTAAAGACCTTAAAAGAGCGTACTATAGGGATACTGCTACATCGATGTTCATAGCAGCACAATTCACAATAGCTAGACTGTGGAACCAACCTAGATGCCCTTCAATAGATGAATGAATTAAAAAATGTGGCATTTATACACAACAGAGTATTACTTTTCACTAAAAAAATGACAAAATCATGGCATTTGCAGGGAAATGGATGGCATTAGAGCAGATTATGCTAAGTGAAGCTAGCCAATCCCTAAAAAACAAATGCCAAATGTCTTCTTTGATATAAGGAGAGCAACTAAGAACAGAGCAGGGAGGAAGAGCATGAGAAGAAGATTAACATTAAACTGGGACGAGAGGTGGGAGGGAAAGGGAGAGAGAAGGGAAACTGCATGGAAATGGAAGGAGACCCTCGTTGTTATACAAAATTACATATAAGAGGAAGTGAGGGGAAAGGGAAAAAAACAAGGAAGAGAAATGAATTACAGTAGATGGGGTAGAGAGAGAAGATGGGAGGGGAGGGGAGGGGAGAGGGTATAGTAGAGGATAGGAAGGGCAGCAGAATACAACAGACACTAGTATGGCAGTATGTAAAAACGTGGATGTGTAACCAATGTGATTCTGCAATCTGTATACGGGATAAAAATGGGAGTTCATAACCCACTTGAATCAAATGTATGAAATATGATATGTCAAGAGCTTTGTAATGTTTTGAACAACTAATAATAAAAAAATTAAAAAAATAAAGTCTATAAGAAAGCAAAATAAAATAAAATAAAATAAATTACGCAGTAATATGTCCTCTAAAGTAGGGAAAACTTGGGTACTTTCCCTGATATGGAGATGATCACAGAAGTAGTACATATATGAAGGAGAAAGAATAAAGGAGGAGGGGCAAAAGTAGTTATTTAACCCATTAGTACCAAGTTTTTAATTCTGCAAATATAAGAAACATTCAAATATTATTTCAAAGTTACCATAAGTGGTATACTTGATACATGTTGCTCATTTTAATTTTTTATAGGTGTTCCACATCTAAAATAATGGAGAAAATGGGTTGATAAATAAAGGAAGGAAACCCCTAGCCTCTTGTATAAATTCTGCTTTCTATAAGTGAGAGCAAAATAAGTAAGGCTCCCTTCCCTTTGTGACTTCTTCCTAACAAGGTTATTCTACTAAATGTTTAGTATGACTGGCTCCAAATTTCATCTGTATGAAAGTATTATCTTCTGACTAACCTAAGGCTCAACTTCCTTATAGTTAGCTCAATTGATAGCTTTCAGAAAGAAATGAAAACTACATCTTCAAGACAGAAAACTGGGAAATGATGAAGCTACCTCTATATTAAAGATATTGCAGACTGCTTAAACTTGACTGACCACAACATTGTGATTGTGGAGAGAGAGAATGTTGTAGGTGGAGCCCAAAGTTTTCTTGGACTATCTTATGACTTTAATAGACATTTCCTTTAACTTTTATATCTGACCTACCATTCTTTCAAGTAACAGATAGTCTCCACCAACCCTAAAGCTAAGAATGTTTTAACATCTGAAATCTACAGAACACAGAGTTCCCCACTTCACCATAGATTACCGACCTGACACTCCTGCCAACATGCTTACTTCATGTAAAACAGAGTTTATCATTAGCAGAATTCAGTTTATTTTTGTTGATTCTTTGTTTATTCCTTCATTACTTGTTCAAATATTTGTTGAATACTACTATGTGCCAAGTATTGTACTAGTGAGAATATACAGTGACAACACACTTCTTGCCCTCTAAATAAAAGTATTCAGGATTTCTAGTTCAAAACCCTTACCCACACTAGACTGCTTTTAGTAAAAATAAATAAATAAGCACATCACCAAGAAATACACTATCAAAATATGTTATCAAAAATACGTCAATACTCAACTGCCTAATAAAATATCAAAAAGTATTCACATTTATAAATATAAAACCGGCCTAGAATGAAAGTTTAGTTTTCTCAATAATGATATATTTCAAAAGAAAGGAAAATAACAGCACATGCTAAGTATAGAAGATCTTTTTTTTTTTTTTTTACTATATAACATTTTTAAATTCTGTTTGAATATACATTCAAAAGATTTTTAATCTGGAAGAGATCCTAGAAATAATCTTATTCAATGTTTTCTAAAATGTAGTAATTTGTGTACCACTTTTATGGTTTCTACCATATCATGTACCACTTGTACTATTCAATATTTCAAAAACTTTAACAGACCTTTTAAAAGTCAGATGAATCTATTTTATAGAAGTTAAACATGTTACTAAATTTTATATGGATACTATTGATGGAGGGCTCTGAGCTCAAGCCAGATTTCTGTTAAAAAGAGAAGATTATTAGTGAGCTTTTTTTTTTTTTAAACTAGTGAGGTTTTAAAGGTGATAACTGCTTTCTCTTTACATCTCCTGTGAATTTGAAACCAAATGAGAAACAAAGAGAAATAAGAGATAGGAATCAAAATATTATCTTGACAGCCAATAAGAATGAATGTCAGAATGTGATTTTGTGGTTTGGATTTACGGCATCATGGGTTTGCTAATGATAGTTTCCACTCTGTGCTAAGCGGCGTTTGTCGCCAAAGCCGCCTGGTGGAGGCGAAGTATGGGCCTCAGTTATGAAAGAAGCTAGAAAGGGCTGTGCCTCACATTTAGTTCCTCCTCCCAAACTCACTAGTTGGATAACATACTACTTGCCTTCCAAGTGGATAAACAGAGAAAAGAAATAAACAGAGTGAAAAAGCACTTCTGAATAAAATTTATTTGATTTTTGTAGAAACTCCTGAAGGAGTGAAGGATTCACAGTAACTCCCCCTGCTCCTATCATTGAACAATTATCCAGTGTTAAAGAGCTATTAAATATATTTTCATACTAAATTGACTCTCTCTTTGACACAATCAGAAAGACTAAAAAGAAGGAATAATTTTCTCACTATGTGATTCAATGTTTAATGTTTTATCAAGACACTGTCTAAAATGATCTCATCTGCCACCTCCAATCATCTCTAGGAGTCTATAGTAGGTTTCAGAGTTTGGTAAACACTGACTTATTTAAACTTTTTCATTTTGCCCAGGAAATGACTAAGAGGTTAAGTAAACTTCTCAAACGTAATATAGCTAATAAAAGGGCCAGGATCACATGCTAGTGTTTATTCCATTACTTATACTATATTCTACTTTCTGAAGCCTACATTTAAAAAAATTATTTTCCTTTGACAATAACTGTGTATTGTGAGGCACAATATAATGTTTTGATCAATGTATATGTTGTAGATTTAGTCAGGATAAATTAAATTATCTATAACTTCAACAACTTATTTTATTTTGTGGGAAGAATGTAAAAAGTAGATTATTTTAGCAATTTAAAATATATAATACAATCAATTTTTCATATCTGTGGGTTGCACATCCTTGTATTCAACCAATTGTGAATGAAAAATATTTGAAAATGGGCTGGGCATATAGTTCAAAGGTTAAATGTTTGCAAAGCCCTGGGTCTGATTACTAGCACTGCAAAAATAAATAAGTGGAAAGAAAGAAAAAAAACTGCATCTATACCGAACATGTGCAGACTTATTTAAAAAACTATTTTATTCCATAAACATTACACTTTAACAACTGGGTACTATGTTACATGGCATTTATAGTGTGTTAATTATAAGTAATCAAGAAATGATTTAAAGTGCATGGGAGAATGTGTGTAGGTTGTTGTATGCAAATACCATGAAATTTTATATAAGGGACTTGAACACCCATGGATTTGGGGATTTTAGTATTTTAGGGTTCCTAGGGCTAATCCCCCGTGAATACTGAGGGGTAACTACATTATTATTAACTGTGGTCACCATGCAAGGCAACAAATAACTAAAACTTATTGTTGGGAGTCGCCCTGGCTCCAAAGACTAACTTCCCCATCCCCCAAGAAGAGCAATCCAATGGTGAGCCCTGCTGGCTCACATGATCCTGCCGTCCAATGATGAGCCCTGCTGGCTCACATGATCCTTACCCACCAATCAGAAAGCACCCCAGCCAACTGTCAAACCGTTCAACTATTAAACTGTCATAACTGTCAAACCACCCCCGGCTCTATAAATATGCAGAGCTGTTCCTCAATAAACAGGCATTCTCTCCGATGACGAGCCTTTTTCGTTCTTTCACTTATTCTTTCAGTCTAACTGAAATTTTGTACCTTTTTAATCAACATCTTCCCTTTCCCCTCTTTCCTCTCTTGCCTCAGTCCTCTATCAGGAGCACAGATCTTTGACAGGGAGGATCTGTACAGTTGTGAGCAAACATCTCTACAGAAGCTCTCTTCCCTTCTAGCCAATTCATAACTCCATTTAAAAGGATTATTTAGTCATTGCTCCTAATAGAAGACAGAGAAAGTTACCCTGGGATTGGTGAATTAGGGTTGTCTATCCTAGACTAAGTATCCAAGCGAAAGACCTATGCTTGATGTGAAGAAAATGTTTCAAGAGTGGACAGATTTGGGGTGCCAGTCCATATAGTTCTTCTTCATTTACCATCTTCTTTAGTTAACAACTGTTAGCCCTCTGACTTCAGGGAGAAGAAGAACTTATGAAGGGGAACTTTTCTGAAGTCAGAACTCATAAAGCTCAGAATGGTCAAGGCAAAGAGGTCTGGAAGAGGGTTGAGAAAAATCTCTGAAAAGACACTACCTGGAATATAAATTTTACTTCAGAAAAGGATTTTTAAGCAACTTTTTGGCAATTCTGAGCTAGAATAGTTGCCTGCATTCTAAACCTCTTTAAATAGGATTCTCTCACTAACCACATGGGCAGAGAGGGGCAGAATAAGGTTTTACATTCTGTGCCTATAAGTTGTTGGGAATGGTTATAGTTGCTCGATGCCAGCATATTCAATAACTATTCTAAGGACTGAAAATTGCTGAGAATTATAGCCTTTTGGAGAATGGAGAAGGGAGAGACATTAGGCAAAATATACTAAGGTAAATCCTGATTTATGCAGTGCCTTGACTGTGGCATGCAATGATTAAGAGCATGGACTCTGGAATCACAAAAACTGATGTTCAATTTTTTTTTAAATTACTTAACAGTTGTGTGGCCATGAATAAGTTATATTCAACATCAGCCCAATTTCTTTATCTGTAAAATGGGATTAACTATACCTTACTTATCAAGTTATTTTAAGGATGAAGTGAGATGTTGCACACAGAAAGCTGAGCACAATATATGATGTGAAGTAATTCTCAAAAAATGTTATTTCTTTTATTTTGGGTCAATTCTGCTGAACAATTCTCAAGAAGCTAGCTATAATTTGGTCCAGGAATAGATTAATTGCCAAAATATATTTTCTGAAAAATATGACAGTCTCCCATTTCAGTGAATATTTTACTCCCCCCAAATTTTATTCATGGTGTTTATCACAGGCAATAAAACAATGAGCAGCTTTTATCTTTTCCAAATATTCAACAAATGATCAAATAGAAGAGTAGGGATTTCTGGGTATTTGAAAAGTTCTGAATGCTGTTGTCACTACCGTGACTTGACCCAAACTGTTCTATCCTAAAACAGTTAACTGTTGGTTGCCTAAATCAATAATACTCTCTGCTCACATGACAGCAAAGGATTCTTAAGTTTACTTTACACTTACAAAGACTTTCAGACTTCTGGAATTTACATTTTAAGAGAATGTTGCCAAATCTGACTTATTTAATTCTTAGAGAACTATCAAAGTCTTGATAAAGAAGGCAAAAGTAAAGGAAGATAGAAACTAAAATATAAGTAGCTATGATGAAATCTCTGGTGGTATGGGAGACAGGGAGCTTTTCTGATCTTACTTGGATATAAAAGATGGTCATTAAAAAGCCCCAGAAATATATGAGGTCTATTCCTTGGAATTTCAACAATGACCACATAAATATTAATATCCTTATTTAATGAGAGAGATCTCTTCTCATTTAAAATATAGAAGGTACACTATTAGAAAGCAAACATCTGGGCTACTTTCTTTTTGTTTTCCCCCCACTACAGGTGATAAAGATCTGTTCATGAACCTAAATGAACAATCTGGGTTAGAATTCACCTGCCATATGAATTCTTTCACTGCTCTATTTAATCAACAACTCAAAAGACTATTATTACTGCTAGTCTGAAGCCTTCAACCAATTGAGTGAAAAGTTCTAAATTCAATCATGAAAGAGTGCAGTGTTAGCAACATACTTAATATGCAAAACAGTCAATAGTACTTAGGTTCTGCCTTTATCTATAACTTTAAGAATTAGCATATCACTCTCTTGAGACTGGGCAGCTTTCTTGTGAGGTGCTTGCTGGTTTTACCACCAACAGAAATGCCTTGCAAAGGTAACTAGACTCATGGTTCACTGACTTCAATGATATTCTGACAGACTTAACTCTGGATTGAAGACTAAAAGAATAGTAATGGAAAATATGTAAAAATATTTTAGTGAGTTATATAGTTTAGGATAAAGCAGGCTGGACAGTATCAAAAGAAAAGAGGTTTGTTTGGGCTCCCTGTGGTCATTTTCCAACCTCCCTTTCTCATATTCCCTTATAAAAAAGCAAGTTTCACTCTCCTGTTTCTCTTATTCCCTTCACTATGTCATATTTCCTAACAAGAAACAGCCAGGGGGAAAGAATCTTAAACCTAACAGACTTTTATTCCTTAAGAATTCCTGAAAGAGGCAACAAAGTAAGCAAGGTATGCTATCAGTGTCTCACAGCTTAGAGCTGTCAGGTAGCATGCTGGATTCCCCTTTGCTTTGGGGGAATTTTATAGCTGCCTCTACGATTAACATAGTTGGAGAGTTAGGAATGAGAATTTTCGTGTTGGGTTTGAATATTTGTAATATTTAATTTAAGGATATTGTAATTTTTCTGCTAAGTTTATCACCTAATTATGTTAAATCAGGAAAGTCTAATTTGGGTTTCCTGGTTGTAGGATAAAGATCAATACTAACATAATAATTATAACTAGAAAATATGGCTATACCATGAGAGAAGAAAATGAAGCAGAGTTATGCTGAAGAAGAAAAAATAAAAAAGAAAACAGGTAAGGATTTCATGGCATATGAAAGAAGACAATTAGCATAGCATGGTACTTCAGTGCTATACAATTGCTGATAAAATAGACAAACATCTTAGCCTATAAAACAGGGACTGTAGTAGCAACTTTCCCTAGTATGTAACTTACAGCAACCTACAAAGTACTAGCAACATCTATCATCACTCTCTAAATCCTGCTGCCTCCTCAGACTGCAGAATGCATGTTTTTCTCCCAGCTGCCTGTTTCCACTGTGAACAAAAGAAGTTGGGATGTGAGACATGGCCTTATGTGCAAAGTCACAGCTGCTATTACTGATCTGGCATAAGTTGCCTCACTCTCCCTTTCTTCTGGGTTATGTGACATCTCTAGAAAGAGAGCTGATACTTTACAATTTTCTGGTGGTATAACTGAGCCAGATACTGTAAAGGTGATACTCAAAAAATGACTGATTTACCCTTTCTGGTTTAACTAGGCAAGAGCAGGGGATATACATAATGGAGAAAAAGAATTATGAAGCAAAAGGCATGAAACCTTAACTAACAGAGCATGGAAAGGGGAGGAAGGAAGAAGATGTATGCAACAAACAAGGCAAGGAGATGTCTGATATGGTGAGAATTAACTTTTGGCTTGTTATAGCCTTAAGAAGACAATACATTGTATTGAGATTTGACACTTTATACTATGCTGCTCTTGAAATTTCTCATTTAGGCTTGAAAACAGGGATACCATCACCATAACCTTTTTAAGAACCTGGGTTAGAAGGCTGTCACTGCATTGCCAATAAGGTTTTTGCTATTTTTCATTCTATGAGATATGCTTACATTCTATGCGATATGCTTAGTTATCTATCAATAGGACACAAAGTATTACCTGATAGGACCTATCTTCATCTCAAGTTATTAAGATTATGGCAGGGACGAGGATTCAGAGTCTATTCTTTCCATATGCTTTACTCCTCAATGATCGAATTCTTCTTTGTTACCTCAGCAACTACCACTATCCCATGCACATAAAAAGCACAAAATAAATGCTTAATTGAAAGAATGAATTTAATAATATAAAGTACTGTACTTAATAGAGAACTCACAGACTGCTGTAGGAAATAATCACTTAGCTAGCTAGTAAGTGAGGCTACCATCCACTGTCACAATCTCAATGTTAAGGTAAATGTTGAGGTTTGTGAATATCATATTTTACCATTTTTAATATGCAAAACAGTCAATAGTACTTAGGTTCTGCCTTTATCTATAACTTTACCAGTTTGTAAGATAATAGTCTGAGAGGTCAAATACCTAGAAAAGGGTATATAAACACTTATTAACCTACTTGGACACCTCTATTCATCTCATGGCTTGCATATTACTTTGGAAACACATAGGCCTTAGATCCATCAAAAATTTCATTAATACATACTACCTAAATAGTACATGACAGGAAAAGAGATATTATTCTTTCTTTTGTCAGTTTTGTCTTTATTTCACTGTACACTTTCCAGTGAGTTGAATACAATTTCCTGGACAGAAAAAATTATCTTTGAGAGTGATAAACACAGGGAAAATATATTTTAGTTATTAAACAATATTAGATGTTATGGCTAATTTTTACCTGAAGAACAGGGCCAGAAGAAATTATGCTAGGCATATACTACTGCTAGAACAATATCTTTTTCCCATTCAGAGTTTTGTATATTTCACATTGTATATTATCTTGAAGTAGATAATGAAAATCATTTAAGACTCTCTCTGAATATTTCTATGTATCATAACAGAAATGTAGAAATGAATTAAACATTTAAAACTAATTTATTTTCATGTTTCTTTTGATTGCTATTTGTGATCATTACTATTATTATAATAAAACATCTCTTTTAGTTCTAGAGAATTTTCATATATTAACTCAATTTATAATCAACAGAATTCTGTTCTTAACAATGTTTGCCCTTAAGGGAAACTACAGCTTAACTTATTGGAGTTTTCACCAAAGCCTAACCAATCTGAGGGAAAGGAAATATCCAATTTAGGCTCACTAAAAGACTAAAAACTAATCACAGTAACATGAAATACTCCCCTTCCCACTACATCACACCATCACACCAATAGGACTGATGGATAATGACAAGGAATTACAGCTACAAGAACTGCCTATTAAAGGAGTCTCCAAGAAAGTCTATATACAACAAGGAAGACAAAAACAAGGTCATTAGAGGAGATATTAGCATCTGAGTCCACAGCTACCGTGAATAGTAAACGTAGCTCGACTACTAGCCAGATAAATATAAAACCTCACACTAAAAGCTTATCCACTTCAGAGAGTTTTTTTTCCAGATACATGATATCTGGCTTTCTACAAAAAATTAAAAGACATGCTAAAAGGTAAAAAAAATACAGCCTGGAGACACAAAGAAACTATCAGAACCAAACTCAGATATGGCAGAGATTTTGGAATGATCAGTGTGGGAATTCAAAATACAAGTATAATTAATATGCTAAGAACTTTAATGGAAAAAGTGGGCAACATTCAAAAGCAAATGAGTAATGTAAGCCAAAAGGTAAAACATTCTAAGAAAAAAATCAAAAGAAAAGGCTAGAAAACAAAAACCCTGTAACTGAAATGAAGAATGCCTTTAATGGCCTAATCAATAGGTTAGACATGACCAAGTATAGACTTAAAGATGTCACAATATAAATTTACAAAACTGAATAAAAAAGGAAAAAAAAAAGTTGACAATTACAAAAGGTGAATATCCATGTAATACAAATACCAGAGGAGAAAAGAGAAAGGAATATTTGAAATAAGAATGCCTGAGAATTTTCCAAAATTGATGACAGACACCAAACTATAAATATGAGGCTCAGAGAACACCAAGCAGGATCAATTAAAAACAAACTACACCTATGAATATCACATTCAAACTGCAGAATCATTAAAGAAAAATATCTTAAGGTTTTCTAAACCCCATCCCAGCTTATTTTATGTATAGATGAACAAGGATAAAATTATATCAACTTTCTCTTCAGAAATCATGCAATGAAGAAAAGATTAAAGTTTTAAAAGAATAAAACCACTCATCTAGAATTCTGTATTCAGTGAATTATCCTTCAAAAGTAGAGGTGTAAAAAATTTCTCAGAAAAAAAAAATGAGGGAATTTGTTGCCAGCTTCAGGAAAAAGGAAAAAAAATTCCAACATGTTTAAAAAATAAATAAGTGATATATTTTCTTTTTCATGTTATTAATTTAACAAATATTAACAGCACAGTATATTTGGTGATCATAGCTTACTGAAAAGTGAAATGAATGACAATATTAAAACAGATGAGAAAGAATTGGGAATACTGATATAAACCCCAGCACTAACCATGCAGGGATATTTAGTATTACTTAATAATGAACTTGTAAATATATACTGCAAACTCTGGAGGAACCACTGGAAAAAGAAGTTACAATTGACATGGTAAGAAAGAAATCATTATGAAAGGATAGTGCAGAAAAACAAAAGGAAGAGTAAAAAAGCAACAAAGTAAAAAAATAGAAACAGTCACAAATATGGAATATATTAACCCATCTGTATGGATTCAGCTGACATGATTATAGCCATCTTGAGTCATAACCACCATGACTATCCCTGAGTAACTATTTTTCCTGTATAGTTTCCTGGCATACTATATATGGACAATAGAATGGTATGTGGAGATTTTACAGGACTCTGGTGCTAGGAATGTGCCTCTTTTTCATATTGGCTTGAGATAAACCAGGTACATTCCAACCTAAATGAAGTCACTTTTATCTTGACCAAAATAATGTATCTACTTCTGACTCATATACAGGGATCCAGCTAGTCTTGCCATGCCTAGGACCATGCTTTCGGTCAGTAAGTTCCCAATAAATTGCACTTTGTATAATCCTGGATCTCTCTGCCTCTTTTTTCAATCTCACAGAACCTTGGACTAGTTCTCATATACTGGGATCAGGTTGTTCTGGAAGACCAGCTATATCAATAATTACCTTAAATGCAAACAGACTAAATAATAAATTACAATACATCAATTAAAAAAGTTAAAATATACCAATTAAAAAGCTTCCAGGGGCTGGGGTTGTGGCTCAGTGGTAGAGCGCTTGCTTAGCACATATGAGACCCTGGGTTCAGCACCACATAAAAATAAATAAAATAAAGGTATTGTGTCAACTACAACTAAAAAAATACTTAAAACAAACAAACAAACTTCCAGAGTGGAATAAAAAACAAAATCCAACTACATGTTGTCTACAAGAAGCCACTTCAAATATAAAAATAAAGGGATGGAGAAAATATATTATGCTAATTCCAGTCAAAAGAAGCTTGGAGTACCACTATGAGTTTCAGACAAAGTAGATTTCAGAGAAATAGGGGAATTATATATTGAGATAAAGGGTTAGTTATCCAAGAAGAAACAACTTACATGTCCTTAATATGTATGAGCCTAACAACAACATGATTAAGTAATACACCTTTAACTAGGCTAACTAAGAAGGGAGAAGACATAAATTACTAATCTTAGAGATAAAAGATCACAAGAATTAGATGTATAGGAATATTATGGAAAATTCTATGCCCACACATTTAATTAACTTATATGAATTACACCAGTTCTCAGAATCAACCTGTCAAAGGTCTTCTATTCCACATAAGAAAAAAATAATAATCTAAATAGGCCTACACTGACTAAATAAATAAAGTAGGATTTTTTTTCTAGGTATTCAAGGCTGGTTCACATTTAAAATGAATTAATACAATTAATCATGTCAACAGGTTAAGAATGAAAAACAATGGGGCTGGGGATGTGGCTCAAGCGGTAGCGCGCTTGCCTGGCATGTGTGCGGCCCGGGTTCGATCCTCAGCACCACATACAAAACAAAGATGTTGTGTCCGCCGATAACTAAAAAATAAATATTAAAATTCTCTCTCCCTCTCTCTATCTCTCTCACTCTCTTTTTTTTTTAAAGAAAGAATGAAAAACAATATGATAATGCAGTATGTCAATCAGCTTTTCATTGCTGTGACCAAAATACCTGACAAGAACAACATAAAGGAGTTTATTTTGGGCTAACAGTTTCAGAGGTTCAATCCATGATCATCTGACTCCACTGCTCTGGGTCTGAGGTAAGAGAATCATATGGAAAGGAAAGTTACTCTGCTCAATGCAGCCAGGAAGAAGTGTGGGGAGGAGCTAGGGGCATAGTCTAAGGACATACCCACAGTGACCTACTTCCTCCAGGCATGTCCTACCTGCCTACAGTTACCACCCAGTAGTCCATTCAAATTATTAATCTACCAAATGGATTAATCCATTGGTTAGGTTACAGCTCTCATAATTCAACTATTTCACCTCTGAATATTCCTGTATTGCCTAACATGAGCTTTTAGGAAGTGACCTAATATCCAAACTATAATAGGAATGCAGGAAAAGTATTTCATAAAACACAACACCTATTGATGATTAAAAAAACTCTCTGCAGGGGTGTTTCCATAATTTAATAAAGAACACATACAAACAACCTACAGAATGGTGAGAAATTTGATACTTTCCCTCTAGGATTGAGGACAAGCAAGGATGTCCTTTTTAACATTCCTATGTAACACTGAAGTGAAAGTCAATGCAAAAAGACACAAAAAGGAAATAAGAGGTTTCTAGTTTGGGAAGGGAGACATAAAACTATTTTTGTTCACCGATAACATATCCACCTATGTAGAAAATCACTAGTACTGATAAAAATACTGGTACTAATAAGTAATAATATTATGGTCATAGGCTACAACATTCATATACAAAAATAAAATGCTTTATAAACTACCCATGTGCGATTGGAATTTGAATTATAAGCATGCCACCACTGACATTAGCATGGAGAAAGAGACAGAGAGGGGAAAAAGAGTGGAGAAAGGAGGAAAAGTGAGATATACGTGTAAATACATCTGTACATATTTTATTAGACTTGAAACTTCGAAGGAAGAAATGAAAATATCAAAATGATTGGAGAGAACTGGTATTTGTTTTTCTTTAAAGGTCTTGTAGAACTTGGCTGTGTATCCATCTGGTCCTGGGCTTTTCTTGGTTGGTAGGCTTCTGATGGTATCTTCTATTTCATCACTTGAAATTGATCTGTTTAAATTGTGTATATCATCCTGATTCAATTTGGGCAAATCATATGACTCTAAAAACTTGTCGATGCCTTCAATATTTTCTATTTTAAAAGTTTTCAAAATAATTTCTAATTATCTTCTGTATTTCTGTAGTGTGATATTTCCTTTTTATCACATATGTTAGTAATTTGAACTCTCTCTCGCCTTCTCTTTGTTAACATGGCTAAGGGTCTGTCAATTTTATTTACTTTTTCAAAGAACCAACTTTTTGTTTTGTCAATATTTTAAATTGTTTCTTTTGTTTCAATTTCATTGATTTCAGCTCTGATTTTAATTATTTCCTATCTTCTACTGCTTTTGGTGTAGATTTATTCTTCTTTTTCTAGGGCTTTGAAATGTAATGTTAAGTCATTTATTTGTTGAAGTTTTCTTCTTTTAAGGAATGAACTCCATGCAATGAACTTTTCTCTTAGAACTGCCTTCATAGTGTCCCAGAGATTTCAATATGTTGTATCTGTGTTCTCTAAAAATTTTTTGATCTCCTCCTTGATGTCTTCTGCAACCCATTGTTCATTCAGTAGCATATTATTTAGTCTCCAGGTGTTGGAGTAGCTTTTATTTCTTATTTTTTCAGTAATTTCTAATTTCATTCCATTATGATATGATAAGACTTCTATAGTGCAAGAATTAATATCAAGAATAATAAATGGGATGGATTCAAATTAAAAAGCTTCTTCTGAGCAAAAGAAACAATCAGTGAGGTGGATAGAGAGCCTATACTAATGAGGAACAAATTCTTACCACATGCACATCAGATAGAGCACTAATTTCTAGAATATATAAAGAACTCAAAAAGCTAAACACCAAAAAATAAATAACCCAATCAGTAAATGGGCCAAGGAACTGAACAGACACTTCTCAGAAGAAGATATACAATCAATCAACAAATATATAAAAAAAATGTTCAACATCTCTAGCAATTAGAGAAGTGCAAATCAAAACTACTCTAAGATTTCATCTCACTCCAGTCAGAATGGCAGCTATAATGAATACAAACAATAATAAGTGTTGGTGAGGATGTGGGGGAAAAAGGTATACTCATACATTGCTGGTGGGATTGCAAATTGTTGCAGCCAATATGGAAAGCACTATGGAGAATCCTTGGAAAACTGGGAATGAAACCACCATTTGATCCAGCTATCCCACTCCTCGGTCTATACCCAAAGGACTTAAAAACAGCATACTACAGGGACACAGCCACATCAATGTTTATAGCTGCACAATTCACAAAAGCTAAACTGTGGAAGCAACCTACATGCCCTTTAGTAGATTAATAAAGAAAATGTAGTATATATACACAATGGAATATTATTCAACATTAAAAGAGAATAAAATCACGGCATTTGCAGGTAAATGGATGAAGCTAGAGAAGATAATGCTAAGTGAAATTAGCAAATCTCTCCAAAAATCAAATGATGGATGATTTCTCTGATATAAGGATGCTGATTCATAATATGCTGTGGGAGTGGGTGGGTGAGGGGGGGGAGGATTAAATGAACTCTAGATAGGACAAAGGGGAAAAGGGGAGGGAGGAAAAGGGAGGGGACATAGGATAATGATGACCGTCATATTCCAGCATCTTTTCTACCCCTAAGTACATGTATGAAGATACGCAGGATAGACTGTACTTTGTGTACAACCGGAGATATGAAAAATTGTGCTCTATATGTGCAATATGAATTATAATGCATTCTGTGTTGTCATATATAACAAATTAAAATTA
Organism: Marmota flaviventris; assembly: GCF_047511675.1. Lineage (NCBI taxonomy): Eukaryota > Metazoa > Chordata > Mammalia > Rodentia > Sciuridae > Marmota > Marmota flaviventris. The sequence goes on from NC_092499.1 coordinate 67,322,841, forward strand.
AAAAAGGAAACATGGAAAAAAGAATAATAAATAAATAAATGGAGAGATAATCCAAGTTGGTAGATGGGAAGCACGATCTTCCCAACTTAATATATACATTCACTATTGTCCCAGTTGAAATTTCAGCAAGTTACTTTGTAGATATCAACAAATGGATTTTAAAATTTACATGGAAAGGCAAAACACTCAGAAGAGGTAACATACCATTGGAGAAGAACAAAGTAAGATTAGTGGTACTATTTGACTTCAATATTTAACAGTTGATCCTCTATCTGCAAATTCATCCAACCTTGGATGGGATATTTAAAAAACCAAAATATGAAAATAGCATCTATATTAATCATGTACAGACTTTTTTCCCTTGTCATTATTCCTTAAATAATATAGTATAACAACTATTCACATAAAATTTACATTGTATTAGATATTATCAATAATCTCAAAATGATTTAAAGTATACAGAAAGCTGTATTCAGTTTACATGAAAACATTATGCCAGTTTGTATAAGAGGTTATAACATCTTTGGATTTGTGTCCTGGAACCAATACTCTGTGGATACCACGTGATGACTGTACTATAAAGTTACAATAATAAAGACAGGGTGGTGCTGGCAAATAAACACATTCAATGTAAAAGAAGACTCCATAAACAGACCCACACAAATATAGTCAACTGTGACAAAGGAGCAAAGGCAATCCAGAGGAGGAGTCTTTTCAACAAACGAAGAAAAAAAAAATCTGTTGGATGTCTACATGCAAAAAAAAAAAAGAAAAAAAAAAGACATTGATTTTATACCTTTCACAAAGCTTTTAACATAGATCATAGAACTGAATGTAAAGCAAAAAACCATAACATTTCTACAAGATAATACTGGTCAAAATCTAGATGACTTTGCATTTGGCAATTAATTTGTTTTCTTTTTGTTTTTTGGTACTGGGATTGAATCTAGTGACTTGTGCATGCTAGGTAAGCATTCTACCATGGAGCTATACCCCCAGTCCCTTGGCAATGAGTTTTTAGATACAACACCCTCAGCCCCTTAGCAATGAGTTTTTAGATACAATCCACAAAATAAAAAAATTAAGAAGTTAGACTTCATTAAAATTAAAAACTTTTTGCTCTATGAAGGACACTTTTTAAGAAAATGAAATAAAAATCCACAAGTAGAAAATAATTTCAAAACTGATATCTGCTAAAGAACTAATATCTAAAATATAAAAAGAATTATTAAAATTCCATCTACAGCTAAAAAAAACCTCATTAATTTAAAAACAACTCAATTATAATATGAGCAGATATCTGAACAGACACTTCTTTAAAAAAAATACCATGGCAAATAAGCATATGAAATGATGTTCAACACTGTATTTAACGAATAAATTACAAATTAAAACAGGATACTACTACATGTACCTATTAGGATGGAAAAACTCTAAAATCATGACAACACCAAATGCTGAGGAGGATGTAGAACAACAGAAAGTCTTTTTCACTGCTGGTGGGAATGCAAAGTTATGCAGTCACTATTATGGAATGTATATTTAAGTCTCTGTCTCTGCCCCTAAATTCAAAGGTTGAAGTCTTAACCCCCAATGTGATGGTATGAGGATGTAAGGCCTTTGGGAGGTAATCAGGCTTAGATAAGGTCATGAGGGTAGGATCTCCATGATAAGATTACTGTTCTTATGACAAAAGGAAGAGTCAGCAGAGTTTCCTTTCTCCAAAAATGTGAGTATATAGTGAGAAAGTTAAAAAGTGACTGCAAGTCATGAAAAGGGAAGTCACCAAGAATAGAATCTGCTAACATCTTAGTCTTGGATTTTCCAGCCTCCAAAACTGCCTCAATTTATAGTAATTTGTTATAGTAATTTGAACAGCTACTTTGGAAGAAAGTTTGGCAGTTTCTGACCAAGCTGAGAGTAGTCTTAGTATATGATCCAGCAATCTCATTCCTAAGAGCTTCCCCAAATAAGTTGAAAATTATGCTTACACAAAAACCTGCACCAATTATTTATTCATAATTAATAAAATTGAAGCAACCAAACTGCTATTCAATAAACTATGATACATCCATACAATACAATTCAGCAATAAAAGGAAATGAACTGTAAAGTCACAAAAAGACATTCAGAATTGGAGGAGGAAGAGGAGGATGAAGAGGAAGGGGGAAAAAAAAGAGAAAGAAGAAGCAGTGGCAGTAGCATCTGCCAGGCAGAAAAAAAAAAACATATAGTGTGGTCATATAGTTTGTAATCGAACATTATGTTTGATTCCAGAAAAAGCAAAACTGCGGAGACAGAAAGGATGGTAGTTGCCGGGGGTTAAGGAGAGGGTGACAGAGAGGGATGCAAGTGGAACACAAGGGATGTTGGGGGCAGTGAAACTCCCCTGTATGATTATATGATAGCATTGGCAAAAGCCGGAGAACTATAAAACAGAAACAATGGACCTTAACACAAATGGACTTTAGTTAAAAATGCATCAATAATAGTTCATCAATTTTAACAAATGTACCACAGCAATACAAATACTAATAACAGGAAAAACTGGGTCATGCCAAGTTCGCAGGGTGTGTTGTTGGTAGTGGTTGTTATGGTTTAAATATGAAGTGTTGTCCAAAAAGCTCATGTGTTGAGACACTGTGAGAAAGTTTAGAGGTGAAATGATTGGGTGAATCCACTGAGGGGATTAACTGGGTGGTAACTGTAGGTAGGTAAGGTGTGGCTGGGGGAGGTGGTGGGGGTACTTTGGGGTACCTATTTTCTCTCTCTCTCTCTCTCCTGAGATACTTTTTTCCTCTTTACCTTTCTGCCATAATATTCAGCCTCATCATGGGCCCACAGCAATGGAGCCAGCCATCTATGGACTGAGACCTCAGAAAGTGTGAGCTCCAAATAAACTTTTCCTCCTCTAAAATTGTTCTTGTCAGGTCTTTTGGTCACAGCAACAAAGAGGTTGACTAAAACAGTGGCAGTGGTAGTTCTGTAGGTGTGTGTGCGAACTGTACTTTCTGTTCAACTTTTCTGTGTGCCTAAAACTGCTCTAAGAAATAGTCTATTAATTTTTTAAAATGCCTTTAAAATGACCAAAAGACTATACACACACATACACACACACACACACACCTATTTAAGTAGTATTTTTATCTTTCATATTTTAAGCACTTTCTGGTTTTTTGAGCAATAGAATTCATTGAGTTATATTTTAAATATTTATGAAAAAATAATCAGGCTAAAAGAATGAATATATATATTTAGCATTACCAGAACTACAATATAATCTGGATGACATTAAATCTAGGAAAGTCTGATCTCTAACAGTGTTGTCTAGTCAACATAATCTTTAACCTTTCTTTATGTGTTCAATATTAACCAAAACAATGCTATATTCTCTTGGGATTCTTTTCTGAACAGAGAATAAATGAGGAAAACTCATTGAAGATTAAAAATTAAGAAAAGAATGATGTTCTAGTAATTGCTAAGTATTATTAACTCATTTTGTCTCATCAAAATGAGTGTGGAATATGTGTATAAACTTAATATAGTAACATGGAAGGGCCAAACTTAACACAAATTAGAAATACAAAGAGTGTTCTATTAAATCAAAGGCATTTTTAGTCCAATAGTAAGGCTATATGGAAAGACATCTTAAAATTACTAAAGTGTGTGTCATAGATTACCTGGGAAGAAACTTGTTCTATCTGAATGAACTTCATTTCTCCGTCAATGTAGACGTTTTCAAGTTTATAACTAAGAAATGTCTTTTAGTCAATATTGACATAGTCTATAATTTGATAAAAGTGGAAATACTGTTTTTTCAAAGTCATCTTTTATGACAAACAGATAACACAAAATTAATCTTTGCTAGCAGACAGACTTTTTAAGGCTTAACAGAATTCAAACCAATAATCAAGCCTCTCTCCCTACTCATATTTAATGGTGTTTTCAGTTATTTAACAAAAACTAAGCACTGTTCAGAGTGTTCTTAGCAAAAAATAAAATCAACTCTTAAAATTAAAAACAATTCTTTATTAATGATGGCTTTGATGTAGTAAGCCCTCAAATACATTAATAGGCCTCAACCACTGACTTAAGCTCACTGACTTAAGCTCACTTGGAGTGATAGTTCCATTATAATAATGTCTGCTTTCTTTCATCCCAGAATTATAGGGCAGAGAGATTTATTTCATACTGAATTTATTATTTTTAAAAATAGATTCTACCATGTATGTTTTCATTGAAAATGAAATAAAAGGAAATAGATAAAGGGGGGAAAAAAAGAACTGGTGTCACAGGTTAGATTTGAGACTGCATAAGTGAACGTTTTGTTAGGGGATGATAAGAATGCATTTAAAATTTTAATTGAAGAATGCCAGGCACCAGAGGCAAACAGCATGCAATTGCTTAACATGTTAAATAAAGCCAGCTGTCAAAAAAGGGCAAGTTTGCTGGGGGTTATAGCTGTTTATCATCATGCAAACAAAAACACAAAAGCTCTCTATTTCTTGAGGTGCTTCATCCAGAGAGTGGACTGTGGCCTCTGTTCATCATTTTAGTAACGGGGGTTAAGTATAGTATACAAGTATCCAAAATGGAGGAAAAGTCAGTTTTTGACTATTTACCACTTTAAATTTACAATTACACCACCTTTAATTAATTTAGGAGAGTACTGACTGCATCTCTCTGCTTCCTGGCTCCATATCCTGAGCTACTTTTTCCCTCTATACCTTTCTGCCATAATTTCCTGCCTGTTGTTATTACTGTTTTAAGTAATGGCCACTGAAAGTGAATCTTCCATTCAGTACTGATAGGGAACCCCCCCCCCAAAAAAAAAAATTGGGATACTGGGTGGCAGATTGCAAAAATGTGTTCTCTCACATTCCACTGAAAAGAGATTGTAAAATGATAGGTAAACCTTTCTTTTTGGTAGTCACTAGGCTATTGAGAAAAAAATAAAAGGAGAAAGAGCAATAACTTTTAAACAATTCAGATTGTACAGTCCTTTTCTGTAAGTTTCCTCTTATTTGTGATGCCTAGATCGCATTATTGTCAGGGATCTTTTCAACTATTGTGAGCGTTCAGGAAAATGCAACAAGATAGCATACTGTGTTCAGGCCTTCTCCTTCTAGGTTCTAAGCCCTCTCTCTGCATCGCTTGTTCTCCTGCTGAAGTCCTCTTAGCTCTTACCTCCCCTCTTCTGTTCCAAAGGGACATAAGATCCTACCCAGGACTCCTTCTCCTACAATGCAGATTAGCCCCCTACCATACCACAATTCTCTAATAAAGCCTCCACAACAACTGTCCCCTTGGCCCCTCTGCCTTTCTCTCCTCCTGCCACATGCTCACAGGCTGCTGTTTCCCAACCCACATATCTGTGTCCTCTACACAAGGTGGCTGGGGTAGATAGTGTAATCCGGGTTCATGTGCCTTTCTCTTTGTCCTATACTTCAAGTCCCACCACATATACCAAAGAGTTTCAATATCTGACTCAATCATATGATTTGATCTTCTACAATGTCATAAGATTTTGTCTAACACCCTCCTGCCCAAGGAGTGCAGGCGAGTTTGGAAGCAAGCTAGAAATTGTGCTGATGAGGTACATCAGACTTCCCCTGCCCATCCGACTGGCACTGAAGTGGTCCCTGATCGGAACCCCAAGTGGGATTATAATTCACCTGGAGGAGTAACTAGTAGAAACCAATTCATTACTTGCTTCATGGCAGGACTTAGAAAGGCAACCCATAAGGCTATCAATTATGAAAAGCTCCCAGAAATCATCCAAGGTAAGAATGAAAATGCTTCAGCATTTTTAGATTGCCTGATCAAGGTTTTATTACAATATACTAATCTGGACTCTGAGGATAGGAGACAACTACTAATGATCTACTATGTCTCCCAGAGTTTTCCTGATATTAAGGCCAAACTAAGGCACCTCAAGAGGGGCCCCTATTCCCCATGCTGAGGTTCTGGGAGTGGCCAGACGAGAAGGCCCCAAAGCAGAAATATCAGATGCTCATTCAAGCCATCTGTTCTGTCTCAGCATCTATCTCTGGTTCCACTGGCCTGCAGAAGGGACCCATGGGACCACCCGGACCCAAGGGTTAGATGTGGTTAAATGGGTCACTGGGCTCATACATGTCCCAAGCCTCGCAAAACTCTGGGCCCTTGTCCTAAATACCATCAGGAGGGACACTGGGTCATTGACTGTCCCATAGCCCATAGCAGCCCCCAGCCATCTGGCCCTTCTGGTTCCCCTTTCCAACTCTTAGGACTAACTGCAGAGGACTGACGAGGCCCAGTTACCCATCACTCGACCACTATCATCACTCCACAGGAACCCAGGGTAACTCTACGTATTTCAGCTAGGCCTATCTCCTTCCTCCTAGACACGGGGGCTACATATTCAGTTCTCAAAGAGTTCTGGGGGCTTGCTACTTGTTCTGTGACCTCTACTGTTAGAGTAGAGGTTGAACCTTACCAACCCTTACAGACACCTAGCCTTGTTTGCACTTTTGGCTCTCTAATTTTTTACCTACTCCTTTTTGGTCATTCCACAGTGCCCTGTTCCCCTTATGAGAAGGGACATCTTCACAAAGTTGGGGGCTATACTTTCCTTCTCCCCTCATATATGCTTCCATCCAGACTCGCCTGCTGCTCCCCTGATCCTCACCCTTACCTTAGGACCATCCCCTATTCCCTCTGCCAGTACCTTCCCATAACCCCCTTCCGAGGTGGACCCTACTGTCTGGGATGTTTCAAGTCCTTCTATCGCCTCACACCACAAGTCCATTCACATCCATCTCAAAAGCCCCCTCCATTTTCTGGCCCAATCACAATACCTGCTCTCCCTCCTTGCTGCAGCTGTCCTTCTCTTTTTGCACAGCAGCCTGGATCACATTTTCCCATCAGCTTTGCTCTCCCCCTCCAGGGATTTGAGCTGCTTTGGGATCCTGGCCTGAGGGCCTAGGACAATTACCATACACTTTCTTCCATTCACCTAGCACTTTTCTTCATCCACACACCAGCCTCATTTGGGTTAAGTGACTTTGCTCTTCCTCTCCTCTATTCCTCACAAGTCTATTCCCTAGAAATGGCAGTGACAAGTCTCCTCTCTAGAGACAAAAGTTAACTTAGATCTTGGCACCATGATTCTTGACCTTCCCATCCCTTCCCTTTGGCAAGTTCACTCTTGGGTCTTGCTCCTCAGCAGAGCTCACAAAAGCCCTGGCCAGGCAACCAAGAAGACTCTACGGGCAAAGCCTGGGATTAGGGAAGTAGCAGGTGACAACAACTTTCTCTCCGTCCAAGAAAGGCTTCAGTCATGGGACCAGTGAATTATGTGGTGACCCCTTTTCACTTCTGTGCCCTCTCTGGTTTGGCCTAGAGCTGGGGACGCCTGCCTCTAGCCACTCCAGCACTCCAACTCGCCATAGGGAACTCCCAATTCAGAATCCTATCTGACTCACATGTTGGCTGCCTCCTTGCCCACTTAGCCCCACTCCATTTGGCTCCTAATTCAACTTTCCACTCTATTCCCTTCTATGACTTGGGACAATGGCCTCCTAATGGCACCTTTGATTTTATGGAATCTTCATAACTTTTGCAAGTGCTCAGAAAAATGGAAGGCTTTCTCCTGTCTCCACTCCAGGCCTTCTCTTGGCTCCTCTTGTTCCCCTGCCCAGCTTCTATTTGCCACTAAAGCTCTGGATTCCTCCAGAGACCCTATTTCTAGACAAACAAGGGGACCCTTCTCCCTTCTTCTATTGACATAGTACATTGTAAAGCCTTAGGCAGCAATCTCCCTGGCCAAAGCCACACTGAAGCTAACACTGAAATACAAAGGACAGACTCAGCAGGCTTGATAAGAGGCCTAAGGGTGGTGGGGGGATGTCAATTTTTTTTGACAGAAGAATGACTTCAAAACTTTCTATCTACCCTGATCTCACACACCCATTTCACCTTTACATGGCTGAAAAGCTGGGATTTGCTCTAGGGGTCCTTGGACACATGCTGGGGCCAACCTTTGCCCTTGTGGTTTATCTATTGAAAGGATCTTGACCCTACTGTTTGGGGATGGGCCCCTTGCCTACCAACATTGGTGGCAGCCTCTCTACTCATTAATGAGTCAAAGAAATTCACCTTTGGTGCTCCACTCACCATCCTGGCTCCCCATCACCTAAAGGAACTCCTCACTTAGAAGGGCTTACATTCTTTACCCCCGTCATCTTTTATCTCTACAAGTTTCCCTGGTGGAAGATCCGTAGTTCCACATGGGCTCACCTTTAAACCCTGCTCCTCCCCATTCCTCAGGACTCTTCCACCTCTTCTCCTCTTACCCATTCATGCATTGAAACTCTGGAGGAGCTTCTTCCACATTCCTCCCACATAAAGGAAGGCCCCTTGCTCCAGGCAACATACACATGGTTCACAGATGGCTCCTCCTTCCTTCAGGAGGGAGTTCATCGGGCAGGGTATGCTATAGTCTCTCTAACCTCGGTTGTGGAAGTGATTCCCCTCCCCAATAAAACATCCAGTCAGCATGCTGAACTTGTTGCCCTCATCACAGCCTTCAGTTTGGCAAAGGGAGCCTCCCTCAATGTCAACTATCCCTTGAATTACTTTTAGATTGGACTAATCTCCTTCCCTTGGCTCTTCTTAGGTTGGTTATGTTGGTTAGGTTTCCCAAAGAAGTCACTCAACATCTCCTCTTTTGAGCTTCTATGTGAATGGCCTATTTCCCTGCTCAGCTCACCACCCTCTGTTTTTCCACTACCCCTTGCTCTTCATCTTTTCTAGCCCCTTCTTGCATATATTAGGAATCTTCTTTGGTAATACAGGGATTCAGTTCTGGCAAAGCCTAGTTCTGCCTCTTCCCATTCTCCCACTCTGTCTCCTGGTGACCTGGTACTTTTTAACCACTCCCCCCAACAGGCCCCCTCCTCCTCTCAATTCTCCACAAAATGGATGGTCATCACTACTCCCTTGGGGCATCCTATATTGGGTTCATAACTCCCATTTAAAACGGTTTTCTTGACCCTTTTATGCAGCAACACCCACAGGCCCTCTCAAGCTGCATTTTTCCATGGCTGGAACCCCCAACACGATAAAATAAATCCAACAGGACCTTAAAACAACAGCTCTCCTCTGTAGAATGGCAGCCAAGTAACCACCTTCTCCAGTGGGCTTCCTTTTCTGACCCCTCTCCAGTCATAGGCCTTCTGTTAATGCTAGTCCCTGTGTCATTAGATGGGTTCAAGATCAGATCCAAAAAATCTCTAATCAAACTATAAACCAGCTTTTGTTATAGGAATTCCAATCCCTCACCAAAAATTGGGGCACCAGGGACAGCATTCCACCACCACTCAACCTCTGTCATTTGGTCATTTGTCATTGTTCCAATGATATCCCTCACCCCTATTGTGGGATTCAAACAATGCTGCCCTCCCTTCTCAGCAGGAAGCAATTATATTAGACTGACCTACATCCCTGTTCCCGAAGGGGCCCAATAAAAAACAAAAAAGGGGGGAATATAAGGTCCTTGCTTAGCATCTGGATGTCCATCTTAAGTGATAGCTGCCATTTTAAGAAAAAAAGTTTTGCTTTCCCACCCAAGGGTGTTTCTGAAAAAGGCTCACCACTCCCTCATACCAACCCAACCCTTAACCACCCACATTAGGACCCACTTGGCTCTGATTCTCGAGCCTCCCCTATAAAAGTTCCAGAACCCAAGCCTGTTTTGCCTTTCTCTCATATAGAGAGATGGCCTTTATTTGTCAGCTCTAACAAATGTATGTATCTCTGCCTGGTCTCCATGCTTACCTGCTTACCTGCCTCTCCTTCCTTGCTTTCCCTTCAATTAATTTAAATAAAATTAATTAAACATAAAAAGCTTCGTAATGGGGGGGCACCAAAGAACAGTCAGGGGAAGGTAATCAATGATTGAGTCAGGAAGATGGGGGATGATTCAAAAGGAAATAAAATGCTAATACCTTCAGGACACTTCCCCTCCTCCTCAGCAGTTGCCAAGGTTACCTGCCTCCAAGGAACTGTTCTCCCAACAAAGAGTTGTTAGTGAATGCCCCCTGGGTCACTCCCTTCCTTCCTGTACCCTGGGAAGCTTTGTTCTGGCCCTTGGATTACTCCTCCTTTTGGTCACTCCACATTTGGGGTCATGTAGGCAAGATAAAGGGAGGAAAGGGCATGAGAGCAAAGGAAATAAAAAATCTATAAAACAGGGCAGGACACTCCCACTTCCTGGGGCACTTATTTGGACCCCCTCCTCTGTGGAGGAGCCTCTGTCTGCCTCTCTCTCTCTGTTCTATCCTTTAAATAAAACTTTATGCTCTAGTCTCAGTGTTTCTCAAATGTTCAATCTTCAACACTGGGGAAACAGACCCAGATCCTGATTGATTCTCAACACCAGTATCAATAACATACTATTGAGATAAAAACTTGGAGATATAGTAAGGGAAAGATAAACTGAATCTCAAATGAGAAGCACCCAAGAGCCCTTGGAAGTCAAGAAATGCCTGTAAACCTTTGAAATGCAAAATAAGCATTTCTAAGCAACTCAGCCCAAGTCCTTAGACTGCCCCTTGGTCCACACCCCTGACCCATGCTCTTGTCTGCAAAAAATCAGGAGAGCAATTCACTGCTCAGACTCCATGTCTAGTCCAGCCTCTAACAACTGCCCCTCTATAACTATTAACACTCCACATCAATAGGTCATTGCATCTCCTCTGGAGGTGGCCTGCATTCTCCCATGAATGTTTATCAAAAGCTTCTCATTCTCAACATGGCTGGAATTGTCCCTTGAATGTGTATTTCTTACTTTACTCCTAAAGACATCTCTCTTGAGATAGCTCATATTCTCCCTTGAATGTATATCTGCTTTTCTAAATAAATCTATCTTTGTCTCTGGCGCTTGCTGAAATGCTTTTAATCAAGTATGCCAAGGACCCCACTTTTCCTGAGACCAGGTCCCTCTCTCCAGAAACTCCTCCCATGATACTACTATGTTTTACTAAAGAAGCAAAAGCTTTGAAATGCTACTCTGCCCTTGACAACAGATTCCTTCCAAATTTAGGTTTGTGAAACCATTTCTTTGTTATTTTTAGAGAGTGACATGGCTAGAAGGTACAGACTGTTTTTTTTTTTCTGCCACAACTTAAAGAACATTCATGTGTTCTCAGACCTATTCTTTTCTACTTTTTCTTTTTGTAGCATATTCTAAAGACCTACTGGCAATTCATTTCAATGAGACAGAACAGCAAGACAGTCCTTAAGAAATGATAAGACAAATAACAATAATTTACAGATTTTTAAAAAAATGCGTCTGTGGTTACTCCAGTTTTTACGCAATTACATAGATAACGTCTACTATTAAAAAAGAGGAGTACCTTCTGATAAGTAGTTAAGGGAATATTCAGTTGTTATAGTAAAACACCTATAGTCATTTTGTCAGTTGAAAATGCCATCAAATATACATCTGAATATACAATGAATGCCAAACAAAATATCTGCACAACATAGAGCACAGAAACTAAAAATGCAACTTATCACTAATGCATATTTTTCCAGACTTAAAAAAAAAAAGGTTCAAAGAAGATACTTCATTTAATCAAGTGAGAAACATTTAATTTAAATTATATATCCCCAGTAGAACTGGCAAGAGTGATTTGCCCATATACACATTAATTAGTTCACTGATTACATATTAATATTAATGATATTAAAGAAATAGCTTAAATTATCAGATTTTTTAAAAATGCCACGAATATAGACATAACATTTATCACTCATGTTAGATGCCAGTCTGCAGAAACTACAAAATTAGGGAATGGTTATGCCTTCTTTGACTTTATTTTTGATGTCTGGAATTGTGTGTGTGTGTGTGTGTGTGTGTGTGTGTGTGTGTGTGTAGGTATGTGTGTCTGGGCAAGCACGTGCAGCACTGGGAGTCAAGCCTCTTGCATGCTAGGCAAGTGCTGTATCACTGAGCCACATCCCCAACCCTAGAGTATTTTTCAAGGAATGTGGAGTAATTTATCCTTTTCTCTCTTTCTTCAAGAACAAAAGCCTTCAAAATCCCAACACTTGATTAATTAATTGTCATTTTCTAAATTGTGTTAGGAGAAGATGCATCTCTCAACTTAGTTGTTTGTTTGCTTTTTGTGTTGAAAACTGAACCCATGTGCATGCTAAACAGGTCCTCACTTCACCATTGATCCCCAGCCCCCTCCCAAACTAGTTTAATACTTTTTCTTGTATGCTGAATTTAGAAAGTACAAAACTTTCAAGGTGACATTCATTATATCTTTGGCACTGTTTTACAATGAAAGACTAAGTAATAACAATGCCAATTCTGTCATTTCCTCAATTCAATTAAAAAAATTTCCCATGTGCTAGGCCTTGGATTTAATTCCTGGCTCTAAAAAAAAGAAAAAAAAAAAAGAAAGAAAAGAAAAATTTTTAACAAGCAATGCTATATTGACTACTTTTGCCAATATTCTTCAAAAGTGTGGTTGCACTGTTTTCCACAGTTATTGCAAACGTGTTAAACAATTACATGCTGAATAATTCCTTTAAATAAGAATCTATTACAAATTGCAATTATAGCAAATATAAAGTATTCCCTATTTAATGACAGTTAAGAATGAATATAAAATGCAAGGTTTATTTAATGAAAACACTATCATTTGTACACTTCTACAACTGAAAGGCAGCCTCTATCAGATTTTTTAGAAAATTTTATTTATTCTAATTTGTTATACATGATGGCAGAATTTCAATTCATAGTACACATATAGAGCACAATTTTTCAAGTCACTGATTTTACACAAAGTATTTTCATACCATTCATGTCTTTATACATGTACTTAGGGTAATGATGTCCATCTCATCTTTCCTACCCCAATACCTCTCCCTCCCCTTTGCCCTATCTAAAGGTATCAGATTTATTTTTTATTCACTTGAAAAAAATGCAATATAATTGGCTATCAAAACCAACTTTTTAGTCACATTTGACTAAAGGCTGAGAAGCAAATGGTTTAATTCTCTCTTCCATCCAGTTCAGCAAATAATGCCCAAGAGCTCTAATATTTTGGCACCTACTATGATAGGCACATAACATTTTTATCATCATCTGTCAAATACCTGTACAGAATTGCATAGCAAAGATTTCTGGTCATTTTACAACTCTGCCAAAACCAGTTCAAAATGCTATTTGTAGCAACACTAACCACATTTTGCCTCATGAGATAGTCTTCTGTCTTAGAAGCTGTATTACCTCTGGCAAGTTGCTTACCTATATAAAATATGAATAAAATAGGTTTGTTGTGAATATTAAATTAGATAAATTATGCAAAATTCTCAGTGGTGTTACATAGTAAGGTTCACTAAATGTTAGCTATTGCTATATGTAGTATGATTCTTTCCATAGTGCCTGAATAGGGTAGTATTCAATAAGTGTTAACTAAAATTGAAGATATTCAAAGAAACTCAGACATCTGAGATGTTGTATAAGAAAATGCCTTATTTAGTCCATAAAATACTTTTATTTATTTATTTTTTTAATTAAAATTGTTTCTTTTTTATTAAATTATTTATTTATTCTAATTTGTTATACATGATGGCAGAATGCCATTCATTTCATATTATGCATATAGAGCACAATTTTTCAAGTCACCGATTGTACACAAAGTACTTTCACACCATTTGTGTCATAAAGTACTTTTAAATGAGTATTTTTAGATTTGGCTATTTGCAGTTTCATTGGAAAATATTAGAAATTAAAAAAAATCTTAAACAGTTTTTAATATTAGGATTATTTTAATCAATATAAATGTGAATATGAAATTTTATCATAATAAAACTTGTCATAATAAGATACCTCAGAAGTTAATTCAAATAGAATTTTGTCAGAAACAATGATAGGCCATCATATTTTAAAAAACAGTTTTCAAATATTTTCATACGTATTATCTCATTTGTTCCTCACCAGAAATTTGTGAATCATATAGATTAGCCTATATTTTCTTTATTTGATACATTTAAAAACAGATTAAAAATTTTCAAGGACCATCCTGCTGTAGGCAATTTAATAAAAAAAAAAGAACACTGAGTAAAAGCTATTGGCCAGTATGATTAGGCACAAGGAGACAAAAATATTTATTTTTTATTTATTTAAAAATAAATAGGATGAGTTTCTGAAAGAACTCATAATATGGTCAAAGAGACACATAAACATACCATTGAAATATAGTATATAAGTAAAAATATGGGGTCAACTGGAAGGAACTAACTCAAAGAAAATGATACTAAAAGATAAACAGAATTTTGTGAGATCATTTAGAAAGAAGATATTACATGTTCCTGGTATAGCAATAAATGTGTACAGAACTTTTAAGGAATACATTTGTAGGTGAACTGGTGAGATTGAGTACAGGATCCATTTTGAGAAGTGGGCAGTATATATGAAAGGGTTTATTTCCTATATTCTACGTAAAGTGTCTCTAGATACTAAGCAGTTGTGAGGATTTTAAGAGAGAAACTCATATATGGAAATGTCGTTCTGATGGTATTATGGAAGATGGATTAAAAGAAGACAGATTCTGAAAGCAAAAGGGATAGTAAAATAATTTTCCCATAGAGGGAACAGGCATATGTAGACAAGTTCAAGAAATGCCTACTTACTATGACTTAGTAGGAACACTTTTATAGAAATATGTCAGCTTTATACTTACCATGACACAAAATATTTGAAGACCAATAAAAATTTGAAGTATAAGGAGAGAGAGATATAAATAGAACATAATATGTTTAACAGAATGAAGAAACCAGAAATAGATCCATACATTGTGGATTTATTTGTGACAAAAGTATCAAGATAATTCAATAGGGAAAAGAAAGGTTTTCAAGAGCTAAGGCTGGAATAACTGAATAAAAAAATGACTTCAATCCTTATGCTATACATAAAATTAATACTAGAGGACTCATAGACTTGAAATATGAGAGCTAAAACTATAACACTTTTGAAAGAAAATGTAAGAGAATCTTCAGACCATTGTTTATTTTATTTTTTTTTTTGTACTCAGGCTTCCTGTTTCCTAGCCCTTCACACTTGGACTGGAATCTACATCATCAGCCCTCTGACCCTCAGACCTTCAAACTATACCACTGGTTCTCTCCTTGTTCTCCAACTTGCAGATGGCAGATCATGGGACTTTTCAGCCTCCACCATCACATAAGCCAATAATGTGTAATAAATCACTTTCTAAATAAAAGCACACAGACACAAAGAATAATTCATTTTTTTTTCTGAAGAACCCTGACTAATATAGCAGGCCACAAATTCTCTGTTAACAACTATTCAACTGTGCTGCTGTAGTGTGAAAGCAACCATAGGCAAAATGTTAACAAATGGGCATGGATGTGCTCTGATAAAATGCAAATACAAGTCAGGGGTTAAATTTGGTCTGAGGACCATAGTCTGTCAACCCTGTTTGTTGATTTTATATATAACATGATATAAAATTATATATAATATACTCATAGAGATCTCTAGTTTTACTATATGCCACCTCAAAAAGGTGATAATATGGGCAGTAAAAGTATCTTTTATATAGTATGATGTGAGAAAAGTTTGGTAAGCACATCCCTAGAGAAACTAATGTACATGTACAAGGAGACATGCACAGAAATGGTTATTATAGCACTGTTCATAATGGCCAAATGTGAGATAATCTAAATGTTCCTCATGAGGCAATATATAAACCATGACACAGATATATAATAAAAAACAACAGCTGAATGAAATAAATTTCCACTTATTAACACATTTGTAATAAAAACAGATACCTCTAAAATCAAGCCACAAAATTGTAATCTTTCCTCTGAAATAGGGACATTATGTCATTTTAAAATGTAGGTATCATATTCTTAATTCAATCTAGGCATTAATAGAAAGACATTTCCAAAGGATGTAGATTCTCCATAGAGAAGAGGAGAGTTATTCTCTTTGGGATGGGGGAGTTTAGAGAGCCACAGCTGGCTCTCCCTGGGAGGATGAGTAAAGAGGATGATCAACTTCATCTTCATTTTGCTCCTCTATCATAAGTTTCCTCTTTTCTTTCTCTTTCTGAATGAGTATTTTTAAATCCATCAATATTTTTGAGTTTCATTAATTTTGGTTGTTAACCTTTCTCAAAAGAAGCCCTGCTGAAATCCTATGACCCAATTATGCAATTATTGTTATTTTGCTTTGTTCCCATAAAACTAAAGGGGTAATAAAAACATATGGGTGCTTTAGAATATATAAAGCACTGTCAAATACATTATCACTTTGAATCTTTATAAGAACCCTGTAAGGTACATAGAAAAGGGAAGTTAAGAAATGCTACCCAAAGTCACACAGTTAATAACTTTGGCTCTAAATCAACAGCACTGATCTATCCTTACGGATGATGCCTTTCTAAATAAATGCTTAGCTTATCCTTCCATAAAGTCTCTAATTTCTTCAGCCAGAAAGTTTATACTCTTGATGACCCATAAGACTTTATATCTCCTTTTATGGCACTTAACATGTCCTATGTTTAAAAAATATTTAGATGTATGGGTCTTCATATACTCAGTGGCCAATTTCTAAAGGCCAGGGACTGGGTCTTATTTATCTTTCTCTCCCCCACAATGTCTAGAAACACTCAATTCTTTAATTGAATGAATAGTGCACTCCCTTGTTTATGGTAGTTACTTATTTTTTCTTGAAACATTATAATTAAAAAGCATAAATACAAGTATGTTCACTAAAAAGCATAAATATAAGTATGTTCACTATATTTATGTTGTACCTTTTGGCAGCTGTATTTTTAAAAAGTTGTACAACAAAATTGTGAACAGGAGTTGGGCATGGTAGCACATGCCTGTAATCCCAGCAGCTCAGGTAGCTGAGGCAGGAGATCTGCAAGTTCAAAGCAAGCCTCAGCAACTTAGGGTCTCTCTGGATTGCTAATAGGGCCTTGCTGTCTCTAAATAAAATACAAGGAGGGATGGGGATTTGGCTCAGTGGTTAAGTGCCCCTGGGGGGTTCAATTCCCGGCATACCCCCCAAAAAAAATTGTGAACAGGAATTATAATAACCCTAATTATACAATCTTTTGGAAAAAAATCCTGCCTGCCCTCTCTCTGCTTTTTTCCCTTATTTTTGTGGTGCTGGAGACAGAACCCAGGGCCTCTAGGTGAGTGAGGCATGTTCTACCATTGAGCTACATCCCCAGGCTTGCAATTTCTTTCTTCTAGGAAATACAACCTGCAATTACTTTAAAGCCTACTTTATTAGTAGAATAACCTTTAATTGAATTAAAAGGAACACTTTTGAAAAGAGGTGGAGGATAAATCTAATCCTTTCCAACATAGCTCAATTAGAATGTTTAAAACATGACTTGATTTTTTTAAAGTTGTAGATGGACATAATACCTTTATTTTATTTATTTATTTTTATGTGGTGCTGAGGATCAAACCCCAGAGGCAAGCGCTCTGCCACTGAGCCACAATCCTAGCCTGTGACTTGATTTTTAAAAAAATTTTTTACTTGTAGATGGACACAATATCTTTATTTTAGTTTTATGAGGTGCTGAGGATTGAAACCAGTGCCTCAGGCATGCAAGGCAAGTGCTCTACCATTGAGCTTCAACCCCAACCCGTGACTTGTTTTTAATAATTCAATTTATATCAAGTCTTTTAAGGAAAAGATCAATAACATAAAAAGCCTATCAGTCTTTACAAAAACACTCATAATTTTGAAATAGTAATCAAGTCTATGTGGCCCAGACATCTTATAAGAAATAAGAATATCTGGATTTTATTTCTAGCTCTAGCAACCTTGAATAGATTCTAAATAGACTTCAGTGGAATAAAATAAAAAACTTCTTGAATGAAACTATATCTACCCCACAGTGACTTTAATTCTAATTATGTATTGCTTCTTCCTAAATCACACCTCTTTTTATCTCTGAACTCATTCTGCCAGAACCCCCTGTCTTAATAAGGAGAATATATTGCTAAAAGATTCATAATTAGCAATAGAATTTTAAAAAACCAAAACCTATGGTTTAACAAAAGTGTCTCATATAGCTTGAAGGGTAATATTTTGAGATTTGAAAGGAAGGAGATACAGGAGAGGTAAGTTTTGTTTCTTTTACTGCATTTAATGTGTTCTGGTCAAGTGCTTGACACTGAATGAATAACCCCATTGCCACATATAAACACAAAATAAACAGCTAAAAAACTCAGGTATAGAAACCAAAATATTCCCAAAATAACAGAGGAGAGTAAACTCGTAAGAAACCTGTCCTACATAAGTTCAAATTTGATGGTTTATCAAGTTTTCATTTTAAATAATCATATATGCCATTTGAAATTATTTACCTTACCTACCAATAAACAAAATTGATAGTTCAGGAAAACAAACCATGTTTATCTTGGCATCTTGCAAACCTTGGATTCACTTTCCCCGGGTTTTCTCATTATTCAATTTGAGAAACACTTGTAGGATAAATATGGAAACAAATACCTATGATTATGTGGAAAGCAGTGACTGATTCCCTCATGGCTGCATTTGCACTGAGAACTTCCCATGCAAAGGTGCGGGTCAAGATGGCCCATTTGCTATGGTGATACCAGCCCAAGGAGGATATTACAAAGATATGCAGCTCTATCAGTTGGAACCGTGGACTCAGGCACTAACTCACAGGAGGTGGGTGGGGGGGGGGTAAAGAGTTCTGGGCATAAAAAGATGACCTCCATGTCTCATAATTTTCCCTGCATCCTTTAGACTGCCTGCTTTGCTAAAACTTTCTCACAAATAACCTTCTGATGACAAAACCTATGTAATAAATGTGCTGAACTAGCTCTGAGTAATCAAACTCCAACAGGGTTTGGCTGCCTATCAGGCCCCAGCTTTTTCTGTATGTGTGTTTGTGTGTCTTTTCTTCATCCCCTATTCCCCATCTGAATTAATGGCCATGCTGGTGGCAGCAATTATGTGCAAGAATGTAGGCTCACTAGGAGCAAGGCTATAATACCAATAGTTTCCACTTCCTATATACACATTTTTGGGTTTTCATGCATTTCTTTCTACATTCTTAAGTGGAAATAAAGAAAAAGGAAATGTCATGGTATAAAGCAGCTTTGATTTCTTCTGAGACATATGGGTAGTCAGTATTTTAAACTCCTGAAACAAAAATACACAAATACTATAACACACCTAAAAAAAATTATCAAGGTTAAATCAAAAGTTCTTATGTACTTCCAGTGATACTTGTCTAAGTCAGTAATTCTTGAGTAGTATAGGACAGAGAACCCTCTTAGAATTTTCAACTCTTATATCTGCACTGCTGCTTCATTCTCACAACAAAAATAATTTTAAAATCACTAATTATAGAGAGCCACCATTATAGGTAGGAGTATATATTCTCTCTCTGGTATGTCAGGATCGAAAACATACAGAGAACTAATGGAGGCTTAATGTTGCTGCTGAGAGACTATGATGGCTCCAGAATTTTATTATGATTAAATGGTGAGCTTATGCAGCACAGAAATAGTCCAGTGTCTAGAAGTTATTCACAGGAGTTGTTTTTTTTTTTTCTTCTCTGGATCTCTTTTAATTTTTCCATTTAACATTATAATTTTAAAAAGGAAAAACTGTACATGAAGTTCTTATGAAGACCTGATTTTCTTCTTAGAATAAAAGGATAACTCTCCTATTGTTGCATGTTATAATCTAATAATATAGTTCAGTATTGTGGTTGTGTTTTAAAAATTTGAGGACCAAATGTATACAATGAAAACAAACTTTATGTGGAAGTCATTTAAATACCTTTTATGGCTCTTAAATGTTCTCCCTTGTGATTATAGCTCTATGGTGGAGAGATGCACCATATGTCCCTACCTGGCTGACTACTACTTATACTTAAGGTCTCATCTTAGAAATGACTTCTTCCCAAAGAACTCCAAATACTTGTAGACACGTGTTTTAGAGTACTCTTAACTTATCCATGCTATAATATTATCAGAGCATTTTTTCATTGTTCATTCATTCATCTGCAATTGCCCCTGACAAGGGAGGGAATGTATCTATCTACTTCATGTAGTCCAGCAGGGTGTCTGACATATGACAAGTGTTTTTATTCAATTATTCTTATTTTGTAACTGCCCTCCATATAAATATTAAGGATGTCAAATAGAACTCTTTTACCAAAACCTTTTTGAAATGATGCATGGAAAGGAACAATGCAGTTTAGACAAGTAAATACAAAAAAAAAAAATGGTTATAGGTTTACCATATTTATAACATTATTTACCAGGGATAATAAATATTATTTTATTTAGTTCCTACACATTCCAGGCAGTTTCTATAACTCTAATTATTCTCTAGGGCACCAAACAATTTCTTACAACTAGTTCGTTTGCTAATTAGATTTCTTATATTGAATAATTCAGTTTAATTTATTACATATTTACTGAGATGATAAGAGAAAAACAAGAGAAAAAAAAGACAAACTAGACAGTGTTGTCTACTTGTTAACATGAATAATTTTTCAGTTTTTATAAGGTGGGGGAGAAAAACAGTAGAGAATTGAGTTTAAATAATTGGGGTTCTTTATCATTAAATCATTTATTCAAGGGCATTTATATCAACTAGAAAAAGCATTTTGACAGCTGGTAGTCACACATAGCCTAAAATAGTCAATATATTTTAAAAAACAAATCAATAATTTTTGAAGATACTTCAAACCATTAAATATAGAGGCAAGACTACCATTCTGAATTATCATAAGGAGTCTATGTGGAAGAATCAGGAAACTTCTAAATGTAATTAGTTCAAATTTAGAATGCATCTTGTGTTATAGAAAAACAAACCAATCATTTTATCATTTTATTATTAGTAACATATCTATATTAGCAATATATCTGACATCTATAGGAGATGGGAAAGACTGATTATTTTTAATTGGGAGCATAATCTTAAATATTTTCCTTCACTTAAAAATTACTTACTATACAGGAGATGGCTTTACAACTGTAAAATGATGCAGGAAAAAAACAAGTCAACCTACAACAAAGTATGATGTAGCTACGAAAATGATTATATGCATAAAAATTCCTATACTAGTTACATATTTGAACAAGATTCACTGAATTCTACACCTCAGGCATATCACATCAAGTGTGCATGAAATAATAATATCATGACAGTGCTTCCAAAGGAAATACCCTAAGATTCTTTGTACAAGTCAGAACAATAAGAGATACACAATAAGAGATACAGTTGATTTACAGCTAACTGAAGAATTACTGTCAAGAAGCTTATGCTTTCTTTATCTTGGAAACATGTTAATTCTTTAAAAGATTATATATATATATATATATATATATATATATATATATGGAAAGAGAGAGAGAAACAGAGAGACAGAAAGAAAGAATATATATACAAACAGAAATAAATGGCAACAATACTTTTTGAAATAATAAGAAAAATTTCTAAGCTCAAATTTCTAAGGTCAAACATACATCTCTTTTTTGGATATAAGATTAGTATGTAAATTATTTTAGTTGTGATGAGTTCTGCAAGCATATTAAAAATAATCACTAGTTTATTTAATTAAAGGCATAATTCACTTCATTAGCATGAAAAAAAAGATTTTACCCAATACCTATGCTGACAAAAAAAATCTATTTAAATTTAAAATTGTAATTTTATGTTATCATGATAAAATGATTTTCATTAGGAACTATACCATGACCAAGAAGAAAATACAACTTACAACTCTTTAATACAGGAAGTTGTAGGGAAGGTTTGGAATAAGTTACAACATAGGGGGAAAGGATATAAATATTATTTTATTTAGTTCCTACACATTCCAGGCAGTTTCTATAACTCTAATTATTATTCTGGCTAGGTAAGGTATATGGCACAAGTTTATTGGGAGGGACTCAGATTAGAGGTAAGTACAAGTGAATGTGCTAACCAGAGTCCTTGCATGTGCAAGCTGTCTGTAAGACCCTGGATAATTCATTTACCTCAACTAGGCCTTGAATTACAGGTGAGTAAAGGAAGGATGGTTTCTAGATCCTGTTTACTTGTAACATTAAGAAATTCTGAATGTTTGAAGTTGAAGCCATTTTTAATCTTCACATCCTATAGTTGTCACAAAAAACTACAAAATGTACAAGAAAGCCTTAAAAATAAAATAAACAAATTAACCACTTGTAGCATACAGGTAGGGCCAAATTATATACTAAAACCTGATAAATTCAGTGAGGCCAGGTTTTTTTTTGTTGTTGTTGTTTGTGTGATTTTTTTTCCTTTTTTCTTTTCTATTAACTGATTATCACTCAAAAAGATGACTCTCCCTAGAAACAATAAAATATAGGACCCTGTCCTACTTTGGCTATAAACTTATATAAAGAAGTTTAAACTGTCCAAGAAATTAAAACAGTTATAGTGACAGATTGGCTGCTTTTCCTGCTGTACAAATTTATTATCTTCCTAATTTTTTACACCGAATCAGTTGGCATTAACAATAAACTCTATAGTCCAGGTGAGTAGAAGACATAACCTCAAAACTGAAACTCAGCAAGGTTCTAAATTAAGAGATTCAATTTAAAAATGAAGTGAATTACAAATAAAAAAATATGTTGATATAGAGGATAAGAATTCTAAATCATCCTATGGAAAGCAAACATTACAAGATAATACTTTTAATCCATATGGGCCATTTTATAGCAATCCTAAGTATTTTAAAGAAATTACCTAATTTTCATGACATGTCTGTGAAAGTCAGGTATTAATTAATTTTTTTCCAAAGAAGGTAAAAAAGCGTGCACGCACGCGCGCGCACACACATGCACACACAATTCCACAAGAATTATACCAAAGATACTCACTGCCAATGACATAGCTTTCTATTCCATATCTACAGTAACTTGTGAAAAAAGGTGCTTAGCCCAGTGATACATGATATTAACTAAATTGTCTCATCTTTTTGAAAAATATTTGACTTCCTACAAGATGTAAGTACAGAAACAGTGTATTTCCTTGCTTAGCATTTATACTAATGACGTAGTTCAGTATCTGCTACACTGCAGGAACTCAAATGAATAAAGACTATTAATAGTAGCTAACAGTTACTAGAACTCTTGTATCAGGTACTGTAGTAAGTGCATTACATATATTATTTCATTTAATGCTACAAACAGTTCAATGAAACAAAATATTATTACTTCTCATTTTACTGGTAAGGAAACTGAAGGCCTGGTTAAGTAACTTGTTCAAGATTACATGATAGAGGAAGGATTTTAAAACAAAGGTAGCTCAACCTTAGATCAAGATTATAGAGAAAGAGCCTTACACTAGCCGTAAGAAACTCTATCTATAGTCTAGTCCCTTTAATTCCATTTCCTTAAAGAGAAAGGAAATTTTAAAAATGATCTTTTGACTCTTTAGAATGCCTGGCATAGTACTTTAATTCACAATATTCTTCATCAAATGTTTCCTATTAAAATTAAAATCTCATGAACAAATTAGGTTTCACTGTTCTCAACAATAAAATGGAGATACCTAAGTTATCTGCACAGTCTACCTCAATGGTTCTAAGTGTGTGGTCCAGAGATCTGGAAATTTTATTGAAATGCAAATACCCAGGCTCCACTTCAGACTTTATGAATCAGAAACTGATGTTTTAACAAGTCTTCCAGTCATGCTAACATCTGAGAATCAGGGTCTGTTTTGTAGAATAATTATGAAGATCAAATTAGTTCAACAGTGAACCCTAAAAGAAGAACCCTAAAAAGCAAAACCTGTATCATCATCATTATTAAAATACTAAATTACACTCCTTGGAAAAAACACAAGTAATTTTATTAATCTAAACAGAAATGAATATAGGAAATGAAATAGATCATAAAATACTTTCCAAATAAAATACTGTTCTTCTGGATTTTATTTGGATAATGTAAGCACTCATGGATCCAGAGTAAAAGATGACTATGATCCATAAAATTATACTTAGAAATCTGATAATTTGGGGCTGGGGTTATGGCTCAGGGGTAGAACATTTGCTAGCATGTATGAGGGGTTGGGTTCGATCCTTAGCACCACATAAAAATAAATAAATAAAATAAAGATATTGTGTCCAACTACAACTAAAAAATAAATATTTAAAAAAACAAAAGAAATCGATAATTTGATCATGCCAGAGGCCTGACATGCTGTACAAGCTCCTTACCTGACCAGTGTCCAGTGGAGACACCAGATCTGTCTGTGCATGTCTCACTTACAGGTCTAAACACAGTCTCCCATCCACCAGTAGCATAGCGCCAATTCTGAGATTCCAAGATGAGTGTCCGTTGGGTGCCATATGCAATCATGAAGCAGTAGACCACATGATGGAGTTGACAACCATAGCCACAGCCTTTGTTTATGTTACACACCAGTTTCTTGGCTTTGCTACAGTCCTTGGGATTCTGTCAAAGAGAAAAAGAAAGGAAGATGAAGATAAATGTAGAGAGAGGTCAACTTTTCTTCACAAGTGATAAGTAGCAAAAATAATAATAAGCCAGGACTGATTCAGTGTATTTCTTTTTTTAAAAAAATATTTTGTTGTTGTTGTTGTTGTAGTTGGCACAATATCTTTATTTTATTTATATATATTGTGCTGAGGATCAAACCTAGGGCCTCGTACATGCTAGATGAGCACTCTATGAGCCCCGCCCCTGATTCAGTGTATTTCTTATAGGATCAAAAATCCAATAAATGTACATGCATATGTACATGCATATTCAGGGAGATTGCAGTGACAAAAATACTTTGAAAATATCACTAAACAAAAGTGAAATTAAGCAGTTATATTAAACAACAACAACCCTTCTCTCACTCTGTCTCTAGAATGTGCAACTCTGAACCCAAAAGTTGTAAACATTGAGATCTTAATGAAAGAAGTAAAACAGTTTATGTATTCCAGCAGCACTTTGGCATTCTGAGCTTACTCTCTGTGATAAAATTATCTTACATGAAAATTACAATTTATCTATTAAGTCCATCTATCTCCAAGTTTTAATAAAATCTACTGCTCCATTATGAAGTAAAAGGTACTGAGTAAAGGGATATCTGAATTCAACAACAAAATATCAGTCAAAGAGCTGTAAGGGGGAAAAAAATCAACCTTAATGGTAGCTATTAGTAATCTCACAACTGAATATAGAACTTGTTTTATACTGGTTATTTTAAGAATGTGTTATGTGTTATGACAAGTTTTAATTGGGAGGTCCACTTTGCTAATTTTATGCTCTCCTATAAAATGGTTAGCTAATATGAGAATTATTTTTTCTCCATTCTAAAGTTTCAATTCTGTTCTAATTTGTATGACCTTTTCCTAATAACAATTTTAACAGGCATATTTTTGACAAGGACTCTTTAGTCTGAGAAGGATTCCAGGCTGTTTGGTTCACAAGGGAAAAAAGAATGAGTGTTTCTAGGAGCAGAATCTCTTTTTTTTCCCTCAACATAGCAAGGAAAAATCAGTTCTCAATTTACTTAAGCCTTGAATAAAGCATCAAATCTACAACTACATTCTAGGGATATCATCTGTTCTGTCAAGTACAAACTTGCTTACAAAAGGTAGCATAGTGAGGCTATAAAAATGATTCTGAAGGATAATGCAATAAAGTCACTTTCAGAAAAGGTACCTTTCATAGACAAATATATCATAGCAAGCTGCTCGTATTTATTTATTTATTTGGATCAAAGCATAACCTATATCATCAAGAAACTTCATAGTTAAAGCCCTTATGAATCCGAGACAGCCCTGATAAACTTCAGCAAGATTTGGTTAATATTGTTTTCACAATCAAGTAGTAGTTATGGATTCTTTACATGAGACTATGAATTCAAGAAGAATCCTAAGGTAATAACCCCCGTCTTGTTGGTATAGCCACAGAAGATTAGAGAAGAATAGTGTGATGTCAAGTGGGAATGGAAGACCCACATTATTTACTCTCGCACAGTATCATACAAGGAATCCTGGGAGTAAGTGCCATTCTTGAACTAGTCCAAAGCTTTATTATTGACTCAGTTTGTCACAAAAGTAGATAAACATTGACATTTGTCAGATTTTTTTCATGATTTGTGAGAAATACAGTACTTGAACATTTCTAAAATTTATTTGGATAAAAAATTTGTTGTTCATATATTTTTCAATAAACTTTTTTCTTTTAGCACTTATTAGAATTATTACAAAGTCAATACTAAGTGCTCCCATCCAGGTTCCCTTATTATCACATCTTAGTCTATTATTATATTTGTCCTTCATATTTTTTATTAAGGAAAAAAATTAAAGGGACATAATTATTAAAACATTGATCTTTAGTTTGGAAAATATGGATTTTTTTACTTAAAAGAAGGGTTTCATTTGCTTGTAAGAAAAGCACAGCTACTGTCTTTTTTAAGAGAAGAGTTTAATTAGAACCCAAGATTTTAAGCACAATAACCGAGACACAAGAGAAAGGAAAAGGCAATTTATGAAAGAGGCTTAATTCATGAAGATTAGTGTGCCTCAAATAAAGCTGAAGAAGAATATATAATTTATTTTCTGTTAGGTTATAGCTATGTAACATAAATAAAGGGGGAAACAACCATTATGCTTGATTCTGAAATGATAAGTCTTCACTCCAAGGTGAAGAAGAGAAACTGAATGACTGGAATGATAACACTAAGTGAAATCCTCAAAGTTCAGAGCCACAGCCCAAGTATTTAGTTTTTGCCAATACTTAATACTTAAATGTGTAAAAAATTCAAAGGATGTTGTTCATAAAAAATCCAGAGAAACACAAGGACAGCGAGAAACAAAAAAAGTATTTGTGTTTCACATAAGATTAGGCTCACCAGTATAAAACTCTAGAAAAAAATGAATTGGTATTTTTAAGGTAAAAGGAGAGGAATTTTTTCTTCCGTTTTAAAATCAGTGACAATGCTAGTTTTTTTAATTATTATTTCTTTTTTTTTCTCTTTTTTTATTGGTTGTTCAAAACATTTCAAAGCTCTTGACATATCATATTTCATACATTAGATTCAAGTGGGTTATGAACTCCCATTTTTACCCCAAGTACAGATTGCAGAATCACATCGGTTACACATCCACATTTTTACATGATGCCATATTAGTGACTGGAAGGAGACCCTCATTGTTACACAAAATTACATATAAAGGGTTGTGAGGGGAATGGGAAAAAAAAAAGGAGAGAAATGAATTACAGTAGATGGGGTAGAGAGAGAGGATGGGAGGGGAGGGGAGGGGGGATAGTAGAGGATAGGAAAGGTAGTTTTTGTTTTTCTTTTTTAAATAAGGAGTTTTCTTAAAGTTAGATTCATCAATATTCCAGCTCCTTGCAATGATAAGTTTTAGAAACAGGAGGAAAATCTGACAAAACTACTTGAGACAATATTCTCTAATGATAGAGTACTGCAGAGAGGCTTAAGATATGATTATGTTACTTACAATCTGCTATGAACTCAATTGTGTGATTTTCTTTGAATTTGCTAATTTAAAGTGGAGACAAAAATTACCTCCCTCTATAACCTTTCCCTGTTGATCTACCCTTCTTTCTCAGAGACACTATGAGGCTAAATGAGATGTATATGCTCAAATTTAACGTAAACATACTATTTTATTTATCCTTATAATCTACCAGACTTTATTTCATACTGGATACATGTAATTTTTGATTTTTTAAAAATGTTTTTGGTGCTGGGGATGGCACCTAAGGTCAATGAGCTACATTTCCATTCCACATCACTTTTTTCCCCCTATGAGTATTTAGGAAGATTTTCCCTACACACACATAAAAGTCTTATCAATGTACTAATTTCCCAGCCACAATGTAATTTCCTTCACTTACCTGTCCAGAGTAACTACGACCAAAAACATTGTGAAAAAGGCTAAATTGACAAATGAAAAATTTAGTCAAAATAAACAACATCTCTAGGCATCTCTTGCAAAATGTAAATGCTCAATAATTATTATTTTGGACTGGTGGTGTAGCTTAGTGGTAGATTTCTTGCCTTGCATGCATGGGGTTCTGGATTCGATCCCCAACACTGCAAAACAAACAAGCAAGCAAAACCAAACAAAAACAAAAACCTATTTAAGGGACGGGGGATATACACAATCACAAAAATAAATTAGTAGTTGGCAAGCCAGACTATAGAATTGAGGTTTCTCAAATCCATTGTCCAGTATCCTTCTCTATTCCTCCATGATGTTTTCTATATAAAATGCAAGGAAGCATAGGCTTATAGAATATCTGGATACATACCTACGAATACTTTGTGCTGAGGATTAAGAATCGGAGCTCCAGAGGATCATTCTAGCTCCTCTCTAAGAACTTTCCTTCTACCGGAAAGAGTTAAGACATAGATGGTCCCAATGAAGAGCTCAGTAAAACAAAAGAATGCATCAGGCCAGATAAGTTAAACTTTATTGTGCTCTAAGCGTAAGACCATAAGCAGTTTTGGTTTGTTTGTTTAAAAATATTTGCAGTATCCAGTTTTGTATTGGTAATGAAGAAAAGATTCGTAATAGTATGATGAAAGCATTTTGATGTTTTGGAAATAATCCAATTTTATTTTTCTAAAATTATTTTCAAAACTAAAGCAGAAAGTAAGAAAGTAAATAAGAGAAGTGAAGCACTGCATTGTGGTAATTAGAATGAAGACTTTGGGCATAGATAATAACCATGAAAAAGAAAGTCAAAAGCCTTTTCATTTTTAAAAGCCAAGAATGGAAATTACTATACTATTTTTAGCATATTAAATGAGAATATTTCTCTAGTAATAAGATGGTATGGAGGTATTTTTTTATATTCCTGTAGCAAAGAACAATCTGTTGCAAGTAGTAAGGACAATATAATAGCTCAGGCCCAAGTAGACTACCAAGTGTTTCAAGAACCCAATTTCTCTATGGCTGTTCTGTAAAATTTAAGTGTGGAAACTTAATGGAGAAAAGATATCAAGACACATAGTTTATAGACTGTTGTACTGACACATGACAGCAAATGCAAATAGTTACTATATAGTAAAGAACAGGAAAGTTATCTTGATGAGTAAAGAAGCAACTGGCTGAATTTTACATCTTAGAAACTTTTGGTTATAATTTCCCTACACATCTGTGTCAAGCATTTTAAAACTACTTTTTAAAAATGGAAAGTTTATTAATCCACAGAAAGCAACAAACAATTAAGGATCATTTATTCTACTAAGGATCTCTGAGATAGTTTTCTGACATCTCTGGGTATTTCAGGTGGTCTCTAGAAAATGTGTAACCCAGATTCAAGAGTCATATACAACAGAATAATGTTGGTAATATTTTTTGCCACCATAATGGCCACAAAAAATATTCAGAGAATGAAACAGACACATTTCATTCAAAGAAAACATGAGGAGCAAGATTCTGCTAATCTTAAATAAAAATACACAGAAAATCTATTTCTTAAACACCTCAAATTTTTTCCAAAATGTGTAGCCTAATTCCTATGTCTTAGATCAGCTTAGATAATCGAGTAAAAAACAGTATAATTAGAAAATTAAGATTGAATTTCAGAAAGGTTCTGTATCATCCTTTTAATTAACATGCTTCATTAGGATCTTTCCTCAAAGCCAAAATATAAGGAAATGTGAACATGTGGCAGTTACTCTTTTAAAACAAGGGCAGGGGGTTTTCAAGATGGTAGGATACAGGAGATCATTTTACTGGCTGCTCTGTGGCATGAAACCAAGGAAACAGATCAGCAGTTTCTCAGCAGGGTGGATTAAAAATGGGGTGGGAGGGCAGGGAACTTTACTGGGAATTAATAATGGACATTCAAAGCAGATTGGGGACTCAGTAGATTGGATATAATAAATAAAAAAGAAATTCCCAGTGCCACCACTGCTGCCACCACTCATGGCACCAGCGATAGAGGTCCCCCCTGTGAGCAAAGTGGAGAGAAATGGGAATTAAAAGAACTTGCATTTGTAGGCCTGTGACATGACTGGGTACAGAGAAATCAGAGATCAAAGATGTTGCCTGATGAATGAAAGTCAAGCTATGCAATATCCTTGTGTAGGAAAGAAGCCACACCTCTCTCAGCTGCCCACAGAGGACAGAGGAAGGAATTATTTTGTAGCCATGGTGTGTGGGCCAGCAGCCAGTGGAGCAAATTCCTGGCAAATGGCAACTTGGAGTAACTGAATTTGGAGACTGAACCTGAAAGTCCAGGAAATGTGGGATCCATAGACGACGGAGGGGACTAACGATTAGCTCCTCAACCAGGCACGTGGAACCCCCAGGAAATTCCTGGGGTTCAGTCTTTAAGCATGGATCGGGAACTGTTGGGCCCTTGCAGTGTGCTGATTTAATATCTTCAGATGAATCTCCCTTCAATGAAGAAGCTGGAGCCTACCTAAGTCTCATCCTTGCTTCCAGAAGCTTCACCTATAGGATTTATTCTTAAACTTCAGGAACTCCACCCTGAGGGTGGAACAGATACACACTCCAGCCTACCACACATAACACTACTGAAAAGGAAAACTGAGAATCTTTTGAACTCCAATGGACACAATTCTTTAACTTTTCATGAAGACCCTTTTTACATTTTAATTTATTTTTCATTTTTTTCTGTTTAATTGTGACCTGAATAGTTCTTAGACACTTATACATATTCATACTTGTTGATTTTTTTCATTTGTAGCATATTTTGAAGGCAATTATTTTTCATTGATCAGTATTTTGAGGACTAGGATGTTCAATTAGTACATTTCAGTTTTGATATGTATGGAGATTCCTCAGAAAACTTGGAATGGAACCACTGTTTGACCCAGCTATCCCACTCCTCAGGCTATATCCAAAGGACTTAAAATCAGCATACTACAGTGACACAGCCACATCAATGTTTATAGCAGCTCAATTCACAATAGCTAAACTATGGAACCAACCTAGATGTCCTTCAACAGATGAATGGATAAAGAAACTGTGATATATATGTACAATTGAATATAATTTAGACTTAAATAAGAATGTAATGATGGCATTTGCCAGTAAATGGATGGAACTGAAGAATATCATGCTAAGTGAAGTAAGCTAATCCCCCAAACCAAGGCTGAATTTTTTTTGGATATGCAGATGCTAATTTCACAATGGAAGGGGGGCGGTGAGGTAGAAGAGAGTTACTTTGAATTAGGTAGAGGGGAGTGAAATGGGGGTAGGAAGGATAGTAGAATGAATGATATTATTATCCTATGTACACAAATGACTACATGACCCGTGTGATTCTACATCATGTACAGCCAGAAGAGGAGAAATTATAATCCATTTATGTATGATGTGTAAAAATGCTTTCTACTGTCATGTATAACTAATTAGAACAAATTTTTAAAAAGCAAAAAAAAAATTTTAACTTTTAATTTGGCGGGAGGGACTACCATGGATTGAACTCAGGGGCACCTGACAACTGAGCCACATCCCCAGCCCTATTTTGTATTTTATTTAAAGACAGGGTCTCACTGAGTTGCTTAGCATCTCGCTTTTGCTGAGGCTGGCTGATCCTCCTGCCTCAGCCTCCCGAGCAGCTGGCATTATAGGTGTGCACAACTGCGCCCAGCTATTTTTTAGATTTTTTTCTCTCACTTATGTTTCCCTTGATTCTCTTTTTTTCTGCTGACGCCCAATTTCTATTATTCTCTCTTTCAATATTTCTTTAATTGTTTACTTCTATTTTCTCTTCTCCTCTCTCATCATCACTTCTGCTCTCTCCCTGTTCACCATCTAAAATTGTACACTAAAACTTATTGTTTTAATTGTGGGCAATAATTAATCACATCATTTCTGTTTATTGGGACAATTAAGATTGTAGAGGATCTCCTTCCACTATCCATGCAATTCCCCTTCTCCCTCCCTTTCCTTCCCACCTCTCTTCCCCATTTAGAGGTAATCTTCTTCCTATGCTTCTCCTCCCTACTCCATTTTGAGTCACTCCCCTTATATCAGAGAAGATATTCGACATTTGTTTTTTGGGGATTGCCTGACTTCACTTACATGTATGAAGATGTGAGAGGAAAAGCAAGAAAACAAATCACATTAAACAAACCAAGATACTTCAACAACCATCGCCACTACAGTGGAACAAATATCAGAGAAGAAGTTTCGAATATTCATAATTAAACTGACCTCTCAAAGGATGATATAAGGAGTGACATCAGAGACAAAATATAGGAAGTGAAAGATCACTTCCTTAAAGATAGAGATTCTGGAAAAAATGAAGCAGGAATCATCAAAATGAAGGAATCAATATATCAAATTCAAACTTCAATGGAAAGCATGACCAACTTACTAGACCTCTTGGAAGACAGAGTTTCAGGCAATGAAGACAAAATACATAATCTTGAAATTAAAGTTGACCACGGATAAAACATGGTAAGAGAACATGAACAGAACTTACAGGAAATAAGGGATAATAGAAAAAGACCAAATTTAAGATTTATTGGGAAGGATGAAGAGTGAGATACAAACCAAAGGAATGCATAATCTTTCAAAGAAATAATATCAGAAAATTTCCTAAACATTAAGAATGAAATATAAAATCACATCAAGGAGGCTTGTGGGACCCTAAATATACAAAATTACAACAGACCCACACCAAGGCATGTTATTACAAAAATATCTAACATATAAAATAAGGATAGAATTTTAAAGGCTGCCAGAGAAAAATGACTGGTCATATTTAGAAGGAAACCAATCCAGATCTCAGCTGATTTCTCAACCCACACCCTCAAAGCTAGAAGGTCCTGGAATGATATATACCAATCTCTGAAAGAATATGGATGCCAGCCAACAATACTATAGCCAACAAAACTAAGCTTCAGAATTAATGATAAAATAAAAACCTTCCACGATAAACAAAAGTTTAAAAAAATCTACAACTAGAAAACTTGCACTACAAAATATTCTCAATAAAATATTTCATAAAGGAGAAATTAAAAATGAGAGTGAGGTTCACTGCGCAGCACTGCAGCATCGATCTCCTCCCAGGTGGAGACTGCTGCACAGTAGACCACATGGTGCTCTGTGAAACTGGTCTGTTCCTGGCAGAGGCACGCAAGTGGATGAGAGTTTTTGAGGATTCTAAATTTCTGGAGCCTAGCCAGTGTGCAAGAACTAAAGTTACTCTTCAAAAGGGAAAACAATACAATCTGGACAATATAGACACCATGTCGACTGTACGATCAAAAATGTCTGGACTTGCAAAAGAACAGGAACAAACCACCTGTGTCAAAAGAAAGCAGCTAATAGGAAGTGATGAGAAGATACCTCGGATGTTAGATTTCAAGTACAAACATTATATATTAACAGCTATTATGGAGAAATTTAAGGTCTTGTTGGAAATGCAGGTCCTGATATTTTACAAGATGAGGGAAACCCTGAAAAGTGACTTAAAGGAAATGTTAGTAAAAAGTGAGACATCTGGAACAAAAGATACAAAGCACTGTGGTAGCAGGGAAGAGTGGCAAGAAGCAAAAGATTTAGCTTCACAAAAAACAGAGTTGGGGGAAAAAGAAGAAAAAAATTCTAAAATCGCTGAGTGTACTGAAAAAAATTTTTAGAAGCAAGGAAATAGACGAGCTGAGTTGTAAATTGGACAAAGCCAAGATGTCCACTAGCAATCAAGGTAAGGAATTATCCCAAGCCACTGAAGGGATGGAAGAAGCCTCAGATATTAACTATGACACATGTAGAAATGGCAGTCACCACATACAACTGCCTGACAAAGAGAGGAGAAAGAAAAGGGAAGATGGAGCAGCAAAAGAAATGGAAGAAGATAACCTCCAGAGCTTCAGTAACAAAGAGAAGACTGTAAAAGCATCAAGAGAAGAAGAAATGTTGATGGATGAAGGAGCCATGCTCACCCTGGATGCAGATCCTCTGGCATCAGCAACCTTGGAAGTCAGTAAGCAGTAGCAACATTTTCAACATTTTGAGAGAAAATGGCTTTGAATCAGAATTTCTGTGTGAGGTCAAATTAGCATTTAAATGTGATGATGCAATGAAGACATTTTCAGACCTGCAAAGTTTACGAAAATTTACCAGCCAAAAACCTGTCATACATACTGAACCGTGTACTCTGACAGAAAGAAAAACCAAATCAAGGAGGAGAATGTGGGATTCCCGTAAAAGGGGGTAAAACTAGTAAATTCAAAACATGAAGCAGGAGGAACAGCAAGTGATGGCTTGCATTTCTTATTCATCAAAGAGGTAAAAGTCACTAGGCCAGAAGTGAAGAGCATAGAGACTTGGGAGGAAGAGTTTTCGGAGTGGGAAGGATAAAGGAATCCCTACCTTTGAGGTGACAGGAGAAGACTCAGAGACCCACGAGGATGACATCTTTTATGTGAGGGCAGAAGAGGAAGAAGAGGCCTGTGACATGGAAGAGGAAGGAGAAGAGGAGATGGAGGAAGAGGAGACCTCTGGGGAAGAGGAGGAGGACTGTTGGGAGGAGGAGGAGGAGGGCGAAGATAACTCAATATTATGTGAGAAACGGGACTCAACCTGTCTGCTGTGTTCCTGAAACAAATGTAATGGGAAAGATGGGAGCTGATGAAGAGATTATGGTTTTCAGTAATGTATGGAATTCTGAGAATGAGGAGGAAGAAGAAGTAGGAGGGTTTTTTACATGGAAGACGCTTCAAACACCAACATCCAAAGATGCAGACCTAATTCAGGAAACAGAAAGAAACTATAGAACAACTGTCATCAGTATCTTCAGAGAGATGGGAGAAGAGATTGGAAAAAATTTAAAAATGCCTTCCAGTTATCTTGGAAACTAACAATTCAATAGAAGATTTGAGTAGTAGAATAGACATCCTTGAAGAAAGATTGAGCAATCTAGATGATGAGATGGAAGAATTCTCTAAGGATACCATACAGATGGCCAAGCAGATAATTAATAAAGAAACGCTAAGGGAGAGAGAGGATAGATTCAGAAGTGCCAACATCCATTTGATAGGAATTCCAGAAGAGAATGGAGCAGAGGACATATTGAAGGAAATAACTGAAGAAAATTTTCCAGAGCTTTGGGATTCTAGTCTTGGGATAGTGTGTGCTCACCGAATCCCCAGCATGACTAACAAAAACAGACTCACTCTGAGACACATCTTAGTGAACTTTTTGAATTGTAGTGATAAAGAGAAAATCCTAAAGGCTTCTAGAGAGAAAAAAGAAATCACCTTCAGAGGCACAAGAATCCGATTGACAGGTGACTTATCACTGGGCACCCTGGATGCAAGAAGTCAATGGAGCAACATCAAAAAAGTGCTTCAGGAGAAAGGCTTTCGCCCTAGAATCCTGTATCCAACCAAATTAGCATTTGATTTTCAGGGTAAAAAAATTATATTTTTTGATATGGAAGAATTTAGGAAGTTTATTTCTTGTATATCCACTTTGAAAGAATTATTGGAGAAAACAATATAGGTGGCTGCATCTATCGCTTTCCTCACACCAACATATATCTAGAATATCTAGGAATACAACATCATTTCTGTCCAGAAGAGTGGAAGCTAACTGTTTATTTGGAGATGAGGGGAAAGGAGTGGTATTACCTACATGTTAGGAAGGTCAAAGAGCATATTTTAAAAATTTAATGGTAGTCATTGTAGTTTGCCTAGGGGTGAAGTTTCTGTATTACTGAGGGGGGGGAGGAAGGAATCTGTCCATGGAACATATGGGGAAAGTAATAGAAATGTACAGGGGAAAGGTGGCAGGGTATATTGGAAAGAAAAAATGCAAATGCTGAATGTATCGAGCAAAGGATATTTCATAATTTTATCATTCTGCAGTGAATCTGCTTTTTTCATTTGAATATACTCAATTTGCTATTAAAAGTTTTACTTTTTCAAAAAAAAAAAGTAGAGTGAAAACCAGCAAAGGGTGGAACTATGCTAAAAGAACAGTGAATCAGGGAATAAAACTCATTGCTCAATAATAACATTGAATGTAAATGGCCTAAACTCATCAATCTAGACACAGACTGGTAGATTGGATTAAAAAACAAGAACTAACAATATGCTGGCTCCAAGAGATTCACCTCATAGGTAAAGTTATCCACAGAATGAAGGTGAAAGGATAGGAAAAAACATTGCATTGACATGGATCTCGTAAACAAGCAGGGGTTTCTATCCTCATAACAGATAAAGAAGACTACAAGGCAAAGTTAATCAGAAGGGACAAAGAAGGTCATTTCATACTGCTTAAGAGAATTATACATCAACAAGATATTAAGAATTGTAAATATTTATGCACCAATCAATGGAGCATCTACATACATCAAATAAACCCTTCTCAATTTCAAGAAGCAAATAGACAAAAACACAAAAACACTGAGTGACTTTAACCTGCTTTGTGTATCACTGAATAGATCCACAAAATTAAATACATAAACAAACAAATAAATAAATAAAGAAGATATTGAACCAAAAAAACTAATAATTTAGACTTAACAGACATATATAAAATATTTCCTCCATCAATGATTGAATACACTTTCTTCTGAGTGGCACACAGATCCTTCCCTAAAATAACATATCTAAGGCCACAAAGCAACTCTTGGCAAATATAAAAACAAAAAAGAGATAATATGTTGCATTCTATTAGATCATAATAGAATGAAATTAAGAAATCAATGATGTTATTCATAGAAATAGAAAAAGTAGTTATGAAATTCATTTGGAAAAATAAGGGGCCCAGAATAGCCAAAGCAATCTTTAGTGAGAAAAGTGAACTGGTAGGCATCACAATCCCAGATATTAGATTAGACTACAGAGCTAGAGTAACAAAAACAGCACAGTACTGTCAATAAAACAGGTAATAAGACAAATGGAGTAGAAGACACAGAGACAAACCCTCATAAATATACTTATTTCATACTAGACAAAGGCTAACCTGGAGACTAAATAATAAATTGTTTAATGACCAATGATCAGCAGAAGAAATAAGAAATGAAATAAAAAATACTTAAGAAGTAAATGAGAATAGTGACAAAACATCAAAATTTCTGGGACACTAGGAAGGTGGTTCTAAGAGTAAAGTTCATTGCATTGAACTCATTCATTAAGAGAATTTTAAGACACCAAATAACTAACCTAATATTACATCTCAAACCTCTAGAAAAAGTAATCAAACGGTAGAACACAGGAAATAATTAAAAATCAGAGAGGAAATCAATGAAATTAAAACAAAAATATTTAAAAATCAACAAAGTGAAAAGATGTTTCTTTGAAAAAATAAGTGAAATTGATAAACCTATAGCCACATTAACAAAGAGAAGGAGAAAACTCAAATTCACGATGAAAAGGAAATATCACAATGGACATTACTGAAATACAGATGATAATCATAAACTAATTTGAAAATTTATATTCCAATAAAATAGAAAATCTTGAAGACATCGACAGATTTCTAGAGACATATGACCTACCCAAATTGAATCAGGAGGACACAGAAAATTCAAACAGATCAATTTCAAGCAACGAAATTGAAGACATCATCAAAAGCGTACCAACAAAGAAAAGCCCAGGACCAATCCTCATCTGAGTTCTAAAAGACCTTCAAAGAAGAATTTACACCAACACTCCTCAGAGTGTTAAACAGAAAAGGAGGGAACCCTTCCAAACTCATTCCATGAAGCTAGTATCACCCTGATACCAAAACCAGAAAAAGACACATCAAAGAAAGAAAACTTTAGACCAATATCCCTGATGAACATAGATTAAAAAAATCTTAATAAAATACCAGCAAATCACATTCAAAAACATATATAAAAGAGTGTACCATGATCAAGTGGGTTTCATCCTAGGGATGCAAGGTTGGTTCAACATACAGAAATCAATAAATATAATTCATCACATCAATAGACTTCAAGACAAGAATCACATGATTATCTCAACAGATGCAGAAAAAGCATTTGATAAAAGACAACATTCATTCATGTTCAAAACACTAGATAAACTAGGGATAGCAGAAACATACCTCAACATTGTAAAAGTTATACACATTAAGCCCAAGGCCAACATCATTCTAAGTGGAGAAAATTTGAAAGCAATCCCTCTAAAAACTGGAACAAGACAAGAATGCCCTCTTTCACCACTTCTATTCAACAGATTCCTTGAATCTTTAGCCAGAGCAATGCGGAAAAAGGAAAAAAAAATAAAGAGATATGAGTAGGAAAAAAGAGCTCCAACTATTCCTATTTGCCAATGACATGATTCTATATTTAGAACCCCCCCCCAAAAAAAAAACTCTATGAGGAAACTTCTAGAACAAATTCAGCAAAGTAGCAGGATACAAAATTAGCACCCATAAAAATTAATTGTGTTCCTATACACTCATGATGAATCAACTGAAAGAAACAGGAAAAATTTGCCATTTGCAATAGCCTTAAAAAAACATACTTAGGAATAAATCTAACAAAAGAGGTGAAAGACCTGAACAATGAAAACTACAAAACATTAAAGAATGAAATTGAAGAAAGCCTTAGAAGATGAAGAGATCTCCCATGTTCTTGAATAGACAGAACTAATATTATCAAAATGGCCACACTACCAAACATGCTATACAGATTTAATGTAATTCCTATTAAAATTCCAATGATGTTATTCATTGAAATAGAAACAGCAGTCATGAAATTTATTTGGAAAAATAAGAGGTCCAGAATAGCCAAAGCAATCCTTAGTGAGAAAAGTGAATCAGTAGGTATCACAATCCCAGACCTTACAGACCTATAGTAACAAAAACAGCACAGTACTGTCACCAAAACAGGTAAGAAGACAAATGGAATAGAGGACAGAGAGACAAACCCACATAAATATAGTTATCTCATACTAGACAAATGCGACATAAACATACATTGGAGAAAGGATAGCCTCTTCAACAAATGGTGCTGGGAAAACTGGAAATCCATATGTTGCAGAATGAAATTTAACCCGTATCTTTTATCCTACAGAAAATTCAAGTCAAAGTGGATCAAAGACCTAGGAACTAGACCAGAGATGCTGTGCCCACTAGAAGAAAATGCATACCAACTTTCCATTGTGTCATCATAAGAAATGACTTCCTAAAAAAAAAAAAAAAAAAGAATTGACTTTTTCAACAAGACTCCTAAAATGCAAGAAATAAAATTAAGAATCAATAAATGGGATGGAATCAAACTAAAACATTTTTTCACAACAAAGGAAACAATCAAGAGCACGAAGAGAGAGCCTATAGAATGGGAGAAAAATCTTCACCACCTTACCTCAGGTAGAGCATTAATCTCTAGGATATATAAAGAGCTCAAAAAACTTAACACCAAAAATAAAACAAAACAGGGGCTGGGGATGTGGCTCAAGCGGTAGCGCACTCGTCTGGCATGCGTGCGGCCCGGGTTCGATCCTCAGCACCACGTACAAACAAAGATGTTGTGTCCGCCGAAAAAAAACTAAAAAAATAAATAAATAAATTCTCTCTCTTTCTCTCTCTCTCTCTCTCCCCCCCCTCTCTCCCCCCCCCCTTAAAAAAAAATAAAACAAAACAAATAACTCAATCAATAAATGGGCAAAGAAACTGAACAGGAACTTCACAGAAGAAACTTGAATGGTCAACAAATATATGAAAAAATGTTCAGCATCTCCAGCAACTAGGGAAATCTTAATTAAAACTACACTGAGATTGCATCTCACTCCAGTCAGAATGGCAATAATCAAGAAAACAAGTAAAAATAAATGTTGGTGAGGATGTGAGGAATAGGGTACACTCACACATTGTTGGTAGGACTGTAAATTGGTACAACCAATATGGAAAGCAGTATGGAGATTCCTCAAAAAACTAAGAAAGGAACCACCATTTGACCCAGTTATCCCCCTCCTCAGTATATACCCAAAGGACTTAAAATCAGCATACTACAGTGATGCAGCCACATCAATGTTCATACCAGAACAATTTACAATAGCTAAGTTATTGAACCAACCTAGGTGCTCATCAATAGATGAATGGATATTGAAAATATGGTATACATACACAATGAAGTATTACTTAGCTATAGAGAAGAATGACTTCATGACTTTTGCCAGTAAATGGATGGATCTTGAGACCATTATTCCTAGTAAAGTAAGCCAAATCAAAAAATCAAAGGCTGAATGTTCTCTCTGATTTGTGGATGCTAACACACAAGAAGTGGGAGTGGGGGAGGGGAAGAATAGAAGTTCATCAGATTAGACAAAGGAGAATGAAGGGAAGGGAAGATATACAGTAGAATGAATTGGCATAACTTTCCTATGTTCATATACGAATATACCACAGTGAAATTCCACATCATGTACAACCACGAGAATGGGATCCTAATTAATTTATATTTGATGTATGTATGTCAAAATACACTCTACTGTCAACATATGTCTAGAGGAACAATTTTTAAAAAAGATTCAAAAAAATAAAAGAAGGGCAGGGGTAATGGAGAAAGAAAAAGAGAGGAGAGAAGAGAGGATGCAGAAGCAAGGTCATGAATGGTTTGCAGCATCTTACACAAGATAAAAAGATGAAGTCATTTCAAAAGGGAAACTGGATGATACTTTCTTCCTGTTCAAAGAGGATGCAGTTTTGTTTTAAATAAAAGACTGAGTTACACTCTTTTACTGGCTTTGCTTTTCTGCTCTTCTCCATGATGGAGGTTTTGTCTCACTTTTCCATGCATTTAGCCATATACTAAGAACACACTGTTAGCATAAATTTCTCTGGCATCCCATTATTCATTTTTTAAAATCCTCTGAAGACCACTTTTCTCAAACTACCTCAACAGAGTTAATGGCATTGTAACCAATTCATTTTCTAAACCATTCAAAATCTTCAACATTTTTTTTTTTTTACTTTCCATTTCAAATAATTTAAGATACATGATCAATTGGAAAAATACTCAGAGCTAGGCACAGGGGGCATGCCTGTAACACCAGGTACTTGGTAGGCTGAGGTAGGAGGATCTCAAGTTTAAAGTCAAGTCTGGATAACTAAGAGAGATCCTGTCTCAAAACAAAAAAGGGCTGGGGATGTAGCTCAGGGATTGAGCACTCCTGGGTTCAATCCCTACTACTGGGGTTGGGGGAAGCAGAGTTATAATGTACTTTCCACAATGTTTTCCTCAACTAGAACATATTATTTAACCACAGCACATTATCAAAAGCAGGATATTGACGTTACAGAATACTATGAACTATTCCAGGATTTATTTACATTTCATCAATTTTAACATGCACTTATATCTAACATGTTTAGACTCATGTAATCACCACCACAATCAAGACTACAAACTGTTCCATCAAAACAAACTCTCTTATGCTACCCCTTGAGAGTCACATCCTTCCCAAAACCTCAATAATCCCTGGAAATCACTGATCTGTTTTCTACTGCTATAGTCATTTTGAAAGTGTTATAAAAGGAATCCATATTTAATCTCTTGAAATTGGCTTTTTATCACCCATCATTATGCTTTGAGATCTATTCAAGCAGTGTATATCAGTAGTATATTCTGGGTGGCATTGATACATACAGCTTGTGTCTACATACTGACTTTAAAATCAAATCAAGAACAATAATCAAAACATGTCAAATTAATTGAGTAATAGTCTACTGTGCTGATTGTACCGCAGTTTATTTATCCCTGGAAGGCTATTTTATGGTTGTTTTCAGATTTGGGTTATTACAAATTAGGTTGCTATACATATGAGTATATAGGTTTCTGTGTGAATCTGAGTATAGATTTCCCTAGGATAAATGTACAGGAATGTAATTGCTGGATCATATGGTATAGGAAACTGCCAAACTATTTCCCAGAATGGCTATACTATTTAAATTCTCACAATGTATGAGAGTGTCGGTTGGTCCACATTCTTAATTCTTTTTATTTTAGCCATTCTGATAGGTGTGTAGTTGTATTTCAGGCCTGTAATTGCACAACTCTAAAAGCAAACAATTTTAAGCATTTTTATATACTTAATTTGTCATATTTCTCTGTCTAAAGTTGTCTGTTCAAAACTTTTTCCTATTTTCTAATTGAATTATTTCATACTATTGAAATTACAGAGTTCTTAGTGTGTGCTGGATACAAGACCTTTGTTTGATATGTGATTTGCAAGAATTCTTCTCCCAGTTTATGGCTTGTCTTTACACTCACTTTAATAGGGTTGTTTGTAGATCAAAAGTTGTTAACTTTGATAAAGTACTGAGTTTGTTTTTAAATGGATTATTCTTTTGGTATCATGCTTAAGAACTTTGAGCCCTAGTCAAAAAGACTTATTTTATTCCAGTGTTTTCCTATAAATGTTTTAGTTTACATGTTTTTATTTGTGTGTCAGATTTACTACTCATTTTGAGTTAAAGATTTGCTTTTTACCACTTGCTTTGATGTTACTTTTAAAAAACTTTTAACTAATATACAAAAATATAAAACTTGTACATGTTAATGTGGTACCATGTAATGTTCAATACATGCATACATCGCATAATGTTTAAATTAGGTTAAAAGTATTTATTTTCTCAAACATTTATCCATTCTTTTGAAGAAAACTTTAGAAATTCTTTATTCTAGCTTTCTGATGGTACAATATGTAATTGTACCATTGTGCAATAGTACTCCAGAGCCTTCTACTCTAACGATAACTTAGTACTCGTTGGTCAAACTACCCTCCATCTCAGGCCCCTACCTCTGACAACCACCATACTATCCTCAACTTTTAAAAAATTAATTTTTAGATTCCACATTAGATCATGCAGTGCTTTAGTAGGCTTTTTCGTTGCTATGACCCACAGATCTGACAAGATCAATTTTAGAGGAGGAAAAGTTTATTTGGGGATCATAGTTTCAGAAGTCTTAGTACAACAGAGGGCCAACTCCACTGCTCTGGGCCTGAGATGAGGCAGAAAATCCTGGTGGAAGGGTGTGGAGGAGAAAAGCAGCTCAGGACACCGCCACCAGGAAGCAAAGGAGAACTCCACTCATTAGGGTCAGTGTCCTACCTCCTATAGCCATACCATACCTTCCTACAGATGCCACCCAGTTAATCCCTATCAGAGTATTAATCCACTGATTGGATTATGACTCTCACCATCTAATCCATTCACCTCTGAACCTTCTTGCATTATCTCACATATGTGCTTTGGAGGACACTTCGTATCTAAAGCATAACATGCAGTATTTGTCCTTTACTGCCTGGCTTCTTTAATTAACAATGATCTCCAGTTCCAACCATGTTGGAAAGGATTCCATTTTTTTTAATGGC
Organism: Marmota flaviventris; assembly: GCF_047511675.1. NCBI lineage: Eukaryota > Metazoa > Chordata > Mammalia > Rodentia > Sciuridae > Marmota > Marmota flaviventris. The sequence continues at coordinate 67,366,225 of NC_092499.1, forward strand.
TGAAGAGCATACTACTGTGTATATATACCACATTTCTTTATTCATCAGCTGATGTACACTTAGGTTGTTTCCACTTTCTTGCCTACTGTGGAGAGTTGGACAATAAACATAGGGATGCAGATGTCTATTTTTTTAACTGATATACAAAAACATAAAACTTTTACATATTAATGGAGTAACATGTAATGTTCAATACATGCATACATTGCATAATGTTTAAATCAGGTTAAAAGTATTTACTTTCTCAAATATTTATCTATTCTTTTGGACTTCATTTCCTTTGGATATATATCCAGTAATGTGTTTGCTAGATCATATGGTAGTTTTATTTTTAATTTTCTGAGGAACCCCATACTGTTTTCCATAATGGATAAACTAATTTACATTCCCACCAGTGTGCAAGGATTCTTTTTTTTCTCCATAACCTCCCTAATGCTTTTAATCTTTTTGTCTTTTTTATACTAGCCATTCTTAGTGGGGTGAGGTGATAATCTCATTGCTGCTTTGATTTAAATTTATTTCCCTGATGATAAGATACATTTTTTAATGCATGTGTTGCCCATCTGTATGTCTTCTTTTGAGAAATGTCTATTTATGTCTATTGCCCATATATAACAGGATTATTTTTTTATTTTGTTTTGGAATTCGTTATGTACTCTGTATTTATATCCCTTGTCAGATGTATACGTTGCAATATTTTCTCTGATTCTATAGGTTGTCTCTATAGAGTGTTTCCTCTGATATCTACTTTTTATTTCCTGTGCTTTTGGGTCTTATCCCCAATATCTTTGCCCATTCTGTGGTCCTAAAGCCCTACATTTTCTCCTAGTAGATATATATATATATATATATATATATATATATATATATATATTTTTTTTTTAAATGTGGTGCTGAAGATCTAACCCAGTGCCTTGCACGTGCTAGGTGAGCGCTCTACTGCTGAGCCACAATCCCAGCCCCTCTCCTAGTAGTTTTATAGTTTCTGTTCTTAAACATTTAAATCTTTAGTCCATTTTGAGCTGACGTTTATAACTTGTAAGAGATAGGGGTCTAGCTACATTCATATTGTTGGTAGAATTCATTTCCTTGCAGCTATCAGAGGCCCTGACTTCCTGCTGGTTGTTAACTGGAGGTTGCTCTCAGCTGCTTGCTTATGGGTTCTCCAATTACTTTATCAAGTCAGCTAGGAGAGTCCTTTAAGCAAGTGTGCTAACAAGGAGGCTTTACATAATGTAACCTAAGCATGTAAGTGACATACCATCTTCACCATGAAGGAAGTCACAGGTAACACCCAGACTAAAGGGGAAGAGACTCTAAGAAGAGTGATCATGGGAAACCAGCTTAGCATCTGCCACAACAGAATTTACCAGTAAAGCTGTCTGGGACTGGAATAACAAATTCAACTTCTTTAATAGTTACAAAACTATTTAGATTATCTAGTTTATTTTGAGTAGGTTTTGGTAGTGGTTTTCAAAGAACTACTCCATTTGTCTAAGGTATCAAGTTTCTGTGGGTAAAGGTTTTTTATAGTATTCCCTTTTATCTTTTAAATGTCTATAGGGACAAAAGTGACAATCTCTCCCTCAATTAATATATTATTATATAGTATATACTACAATCTTCTTTTTTGTCAATCTTACTAGGGTGTTTTATCAATTTTATTGATTTTTTTAAAAAAAAGTGTTTGGTTTAGGAATAGGGTTGTGGATCAGTGGTAGAGCGCTTGCCTGGAACAAATGAGGCACTGGGTTCCATCCCCAGCACCACATAAAAATAAGTAATATAATAAATATATTATGTCCATTTATAACTAAAAAATTTTTTTAAGTGTTTGGTTTAATATTCTTTATTAGCTTTGTATCTTTAAGTTATTTAATTTCTTTCCTTCCTTCGTTCACTTTGGATTTATCTTATTCCTTTTATAAGTTTTTTCTTTCTTGTTTTGATGTGGTAGAAGCCTAAATTGTTAATTTGAGACTTCGTTTCTTTTATAATGTAACCATTTAAGTGCTATAAATTTTCCTCTAATCACCACTTAAACTGTTACCCATATATTTTGTTGTGTTCCACTTTTATTTTTATTCAGTTCACTATAATTTTATTTGCTGAGATACTGCTTCATTGGCTTATAGTTTTTTAATCTGTAAATATATGAAACTTTTCCTGTTGTTTTTCTTCATTCCTGATTTGATTCGTTTATGATAAGAGAACACACTTTGTATAATTTCAATTTCTTCATGTTTTTCAGGTTTGCTTTACTTCCAAGATATGGTCTTAGTAAATGTACCATGTTTACTTGTTTAGAACATGCACTCTGCTGTTGTTGGGTGGAATGTGCTGTAATTGACAGGTAGTACCCATTAGTTTATGGCATTATTCAGTTCTCCTATATCCTTGTTCACTTTTCTGACTAGTCATTCTATCAATTACCAAAAGAAGGACATTAAAGCCTCCAAATGCATTTTTAAGTTCTTATAGTTTTTGATTCAAGTTTTTCTTTCTTTTATTTATTATTATCATTTTGGAAGCACTGGGGATTGAAACCAGGGGAGAGCTTTACCAATGAACTAAATCTCTAGTCCTTTTTATTTTGAGACAGGGTCTTGTATGATGCTGAGGATGGCTTCAAATTTGCAATCCTCCTGCCTTAGCCTCCCAAGTTGCTGTGATTACAGGCATGTGCCATTCTGTTTCATGTATTTTGAAGTTCTGTTAAATGCATAAGGTTAGAATTACATTTTCCTGTTGAGTCAATAATTGTATTATTATTAAATCTCTCTTTGTCTCTGTTAGTTTTCTTTTTTAAATTCTAATTTGTTATATATGATAGCAGAATGTATTACAATTCATATTACATATATAGTGCAGTTTTTCATATCTCTGCTTGTATACAAAGTATATTCACACCATTCGTGTCTTCTTCATACATATACTTAGGATAGTGATGTCCATCTTATTCCACCATCTTTTTTTTTTTTACCCCTTTGCCCCCTCCCTCCCCTTTGCCCTGTCTAGAGTTTGTCTAATCTTCCCATGCTCCCCTTCCACCTTTTTGATTATGTTTGCATGGCATATCATTCCATTATTTTACTTTTAATCTACCTATATTATTATGTGTGATATGAGTTTTTTTTACAACTCATACAACTCAAGTTCTGTCCTGTATTTTCATATTCCCCTCTCTTCCTTTTCCCTTTGGGCCAAACCAGAAGCCAGTCTGAAACCTGGCTGGTGTACCATATGAGAACATAATTCTCAAACATATTTCTGTATTGTTTCTGATCAGCTTCATGTACAGGATGATCAGATGTCTGCCTACGATTTCAAACATTCTGTTTCATGTATTTTGAAGTTCTGATTTTTAAAAATCCCTTTAACATTTTGCTCTTCATAATCCCCCCGCCCCCACTATCTAATTGGAAATGGAAGGGGAAGTGGCTCATTATTTTGGGTTGGTAATGGTGGACAGGAATTTGTCTACCATCTCAATGGCTGTAAAGTCCTTTGGGGAGGGCTGCCACCTTGTTATTGCAGCTCTATCCACAGTCTCTATAGCTTAAGTGCCCAGAAGGAGGAGGAAGGGCACCTTCATTATTGTAGGGCGAGTACAGAGGACAGGGTTATGTGCTCAGTCTCCACAACTATAGCACTTAGGGATGGCAGGGAAGCAACATCTTTCTTTTTCTTTCTGCAATCAGGCAGATACAATACAAATGGAGATTTTATTTTTTAACTCCATCCATTGGTATTTCTAGTAGCAGGCTTTGATTAAGATATGCAGGGGGCAAAACAAACTCATAAACTATTAAGGAAATAAAGAAAAGATGGGAAATTCAGAGTATGTTTTGTGTGTGTGTGTGTGTGTGTGTGTGTGTGTGTGAATGTTATAATAGTAGAAAGAATAGGGTAAAATGAATTTAATACATTTTATCCTGAAACAGAAGCCTAGAACTGTGATTTAAATAAATATATTCTTACACATTTAATTTACAGTTAATTCACAACTATAATGCTACTCATTCATTAGCAAACTAATGACTCTCTGTTTTCAGTGGCATTTTAAAAAAATGACAAACCAACTTTTTGCAACATGAATTCTAGTAATGAACACTTTAATTACTCAAAGCCTCTGGGATATAGGATTCAAACATAGGATAAACTATTTGTATGTAAAAGCTTTCCCTTTTAGTGCTCAGCATTATTTCCTCAATTATCCATGATAAAGTAGAAAGGACAGCACACCAGGTCCTTTGGTTGCAAAGCCAAACACACAGTATCATCCTGTTCCCAGCACTTTAAACACAATCAACCCTTTAACATGAATAAATACCACGGTAACCCCTCTCTTTATTTCTGTATTACTTGCAGCTTAAAGATGTCATCTTCCCTGCTACCTTTGTCATTTCCAGACTCAGAAAGTCCAGCCACTCTACTCCTCCAGGGGAAGAGGATTCAGACCAAAATCAAAATCAAAAATAAATAAATAAATAAATAAAACCCCACAAATCGCAAGTAGACTTGAACAAGAGGAACATCCAAAACTCAAGAGTTCTTTTAGTGGCAGAATGTTAACAAGAATTCTCCCAACAATTCTAGATAGCCATTGATATGCTTCATCTCTAGAAGAAATGATGGTGTATGCATGTGCATGCATAAGTGTTAAATTTTATAGGTAATGTACTTTGTTTCACAATAAAATGTTCTTATGCTCATGAAAAGAGAGGGGAAAGTCACGGAAATAATTGAGAGAAAACAGTAACGAGCAATGGTAAAAATAATGTCCTTATCCAGTTACAGTCAGAGACTTGCTATTTTTCCATATTAAAAGATATATGTGCTTCCTTTTCTATATGTATCTTAATCTTTCTGGCAATTGTGAAAGCATAACAATAACAGCCCAGATGTACCATTAGAATTTTACTATAGAATAAAATAACATTGTTATTAATCGTTAGGCCCTCCTCGCTTTTAGCATATAAGAAACAAAGATGACTTATAATGAAAACTGATTTAAAACTCCAAAACTCCTCTTACAGAACCTATCATTATTCAGAATAAATCAGGATTTGATCCAAATATTTAAGTATACATCACTGCATTTGAAAACTTTACCATCATTAACATTATTCCTTTTGATATCCTACAATCATTGTGCTTTTAGTAATGACCTAAAGAGAACCAGTGGGGACTACTCTGTGACAAAGCAAGGAGTATACTTCGAGTCCTTACATATTCTTCATTTCTAATCCCATTGATCTAAGCATTAAAAATCCTTAGCCTTACAAGTGGACAAAAATAATTATTTGGGTTGGGAAACTCAGCAGCAGGCAAACAAAGCCACCTACCAAGAGAGATAACATATCAAACACTGATAAAAGTTAATATACAGCTAAAGAACAGAAGGTAACAGGAAGAAGAAAAAAAAACAGAAGGCAAAAATATACAAGAAAGTATCTCCATCACTGTATAGGCTGGGGTTAGCAAACATTTTTCTGTAAAGAATTCGAAGATAGCCAGGCGCAGTGGTGCATGCCTGTAATCCCAGTGGCTCAGGATGCTAAGGCAGGAGGATTGCAAGTTCAAAGCCAGCCTCAGCAACTCAGTGAAACCCTTTTATAGAAATAAAATACTAAGAAAAAAAAAGAGGTGGGGTTGGGGATGTGACTCAGTGATTAAGTACCCCTGGGTTCAATTCCCACTTAAAAAAAAAAAAAGGAAGGAAGAAAGAAAGAGAAAATCTGAAGATAAATATTTTTGGTTTGCAAATTATATATTCTCTGTTGAAATTATTTGACTTTGTCAACTATTACCTGAAAGTAGTCAGAGAGAATATATTAACAAATAGAAACAATAAATGGCTGAATTCCAATAAAACTTTATTTATAAAATACTTGAACTGGATTTGGCCTAAGGTCAGTAGTTTGCTAACCTGTGGTCTAGGCCAATAAAATCTATAAAAGCAGATTGGCATGTGGGAGGACCTGGGTTTGATCCCCAGGGCTGCAAAAAAAATTAAAAAATAAAATAAAAACTAACAAATAAACCCTAGGGCTGTAAATGAGAAAAGCAACATTAGACAAGGTAGGCAGAAATTTAGGCTTCCTGGGCTGGGGATAAAGCTCAGTTAAAAGAGTGCTTGCCTCGCATGCACAAGGCCCTGGGTTCAATCCCCAGTACCACAAAGAAAAAGGAAAAAAAAAAGAAAGAAAGAAATTCAAAGGCTTCCTAAGGAAAACATCTATATATTGTCTGTTTCATAGTTTCTATGACACAATTTCTGAGACCTTTATGCTTTTTAATAAGCCACATAGATTTAATTCCTCAGTAAATCTAAGGCTGTTTTCTAATGCTTACATTACTTTCTATTCATACTATAGGTCAAACATCCTTAATCTGAAAATCTAAAATCCAAACTGCTTCAAAATCCAAAACATTTTTGAGTATCAACATAATACCAGAGGTAAAAATTTCCACACACGATCCTATGTGATGGGCTGCAGTCAAAATGGAGGTACACAAAAATATTGATAAAATGATTTCGGGCTAAATGTATGTGAGACATAAAAGAATTTTACTTGATCCACTTATATTTTCACTGCTGTGACTAAAAGACCAAACCAGAACAATTTTAGAGGAGGAAAGTTTATTTTGTGGCTCACTATTTCAGAGGTCTTAGTCTACAGAAGGCTGGCTCTATTCCCTGAGGCTTGAGGAGAGGCAGAACATCATGGTAGAAGAGTGTGGTGGAGGAAAGTGGCTTAGGGCATGATCAGAAAGCAGGATCTTGTGTGTGTGTGTGTGTGTGTATGCAAACATTACAGAATCTGAAAAAATCTGAAATCCAAAACACTTTTGGGTCCAAGCATGAAGGATAAGTGATACTCAACCTGCAGCAGCATTATTTTCCTAATATCAAAGCTTCTAAAATCTTGACTTATCTTTCTGATGACCATGGATGTGCCTCTGATTTTTGGAATTGTAATCTATTTAGCATATAATTCTACATTATAAACTCTACTTTTTGTAACCCAAAGAAAATCACCTCATGCTATGATTGACAAAGATAACTATTTTTAAAACACACTATTTGTAATACTTCCACATTATCAATCTCCTTCTTTCAGTTTTGCTGACTCGTGAAAATAAAAAGTTTACATTCCCTACTGATTTCTGTAAATTTTTGTATTTCTAGAAATGATAATCACTTACAATGACAATGGAAAAGAAATCATTTTAGGAAGTGGAACTTGCAGAAACTTCATATTTCATTGTACTCATTTACCTATTTAAAAGTTACACTTCATTTTTTCTATGAATTAGCTATATATTCATATAAAAATGCCTGGAACAATTTATTTATTTGTTACTGTAGCTCTGTTATCTAATTTAAGGTCTGGGATTGTGATGTCTCCTACTTTACTTTTCTGAGGATTGCTTTGGCTATCCTGGGTCTCAAAAATGACATCAAGGTTAGAAATGAAGAAGGGTCTATTTGCAGATGATATGGTAATATATGTAGAAAAATCTTACAGAACTGCCAGGTACCTGTAACTCCAGCAGCTGGGGAGGCTGAGGCAGGAGAATTGCAAGTTCAAAGCCTGCCTCAGCAAATTAGTAAGACTCTAAGCAACTCGGTAAGACCCTGTCTCAAAAGATAAAAAAAAGAAGAAGCTGGGGATGTGGCTCAGCGGTAAACAACCCTAGATTCAATCCCTTGTACCAAAAAAAAAAAGAATCCATCTTAAACTACTAGAATTAATAAGCTGTAGGATATAAGAGCAGAATATAAATATCAATTATATTTTTATGTACTCACAACAGGATAGTTGATATGAAAATAAAAAGGATTTATAGTAAATAAAATTTTGTAAGTGAAGAATAAAGTTGGAAAAAATATACTACCCAATTTTAACACTTAATGCAAAGCTATAGTAACCAAGACAATATGGTGGTACTGGCAAAAGGACAGACACATGTGTATAATCAACTGTTTTTGACAAAAGTACTAAGGCAATAGGAAAAGGATAACCTTTGAACAAATGGTTCTAGACAAACTGTATAGCAATAAGTAAGAAAATGAACCTAAGCTTTAGTTCATATCATAACCCCAAATGGATTTCAGACCTATATGTAAGAGTTAAATTATAAAACTCCTATAAGAAAACAGAAAAAAAAATCTAGTCACCTTAGATTTGGCAAAAATTTCATGACACAAAAAGGACCAAATTCTAATTTTAAAAAGTGGTAAGTAAAGCTGGACTTCATCAGTTTAAAAATTTCTGCTCTTCAAAAGATACTTTAAAATAACAAATAGGCCAGTTACAGAATGGAAGAAACATTTTCCAAAATATACATCAGACAAAGGACTCATATCTAGAATATATAAAGAACATCAATAACTCAACAATAAGAAAGCAAATATCCAGATTAAAAACAAGCAAAAGGCTAGAAATATAGCCCATACCAGAGCACTTTCCTACCACACATGAGGCCCTGGATTCAATCTCCAGTACCACAAACAAACAAAACAGCACAAAAATAGGACAAAAGAACACACCATCAAAGAAGATATGTAGACAGTAAATAAGTATAGAAAAGATATTCTACAACGGTCAGAAGGAAATGCAGATGAAACCCACAACAGCATACTATTATACTAAAATGGTTAAAATGAAAAAGACCAACCATCCCAAGTGTTAATGAGGATGTGGAGGAACTGGAAGTTTCATACGCTGCTGGTTGAATGTAAATGGGATACACACTTTTTTTTTTTTTTTAAAGAATTTCTTTTTTAGTCATAGATGGATACAGTACCTTTTATTTTGTTTATTTATTTTTTATGTGGTGCTGAGGATCGAGCCCAGTGCCTCACACACACTAGGTGAGTGCTCTACCACAACCCCAGCCCTGAGATACCCACTTTTGAAGACAGTTTAACAATTTCTCAAAAAGTTAAACATATGGACCGCAGATCATTCAGCCATAGAACAGGTAATTTCAGGCTGCCATTCGCCTGCGGCTTGCAGACAGATTGCTAGGGTTCAGTGCCTGGGGGCTTCTTAGAACCTGATCTTATCTGAGCGAACACCGAGCGCGGGGCGGCCGAGTTCCGGCTCCCGGAACCGCCCTGGCCCAGGGCTGGGGAGCCTGTGGAGGCTGCTTCTTGGACCCTGCTCCTATCAGAGCATACACCAAGCACTAAGCGGCCGAATTCCGGCTCCCGGAACTGAGCCCGTGGGGACGGCTTCTTGGAGCCTACTCTTATCGGAGCTTACACCGAGCACGGAGCGGCCGAGTTCCGGCTCCCGGAACTGCCCTGGCCCAGGGCTAGGAGCCCACGGAAACTGCTTCTCGGTCCGGGTCCTGCTGAGGGCCGGTCAGGACTCACCCGTTGCTTTGGTTGCCCGGCAAGGGGAACGATATGCTGCCATTCGCATAGGATACCAACATGGCAGAGATCTGATGTCATCAGAAAGCGGCGGAGGAGAGAACTTCATCAATACCAGCTGCGACAGAAACAGTTGGTCTCCTGGTAGGGGGGGTGAGGCACAGACACCCGAGTATCCTCAATTTGTCGTCGAGCCAGAGGGGAGGAACCGGGCCGCCGCCAGCACCCGGAGCAGGCCCAGCGGCTCGCCAGCGTGGTGACCGCGTGACTCCAATTGGAGAGGGGGCGGAGCGGAGCCGCCACCCGCACCCGCAAGGTGGGCAGACCCGCGACCCAGTGGTACATGGGCGTGGTAGGAGGGGCAGGGCAGAGCCGCCCCCCGCGCTTGCAAGGTAAACAGACCTGTCACAGACTGGCGGGTCAGGCACAGTGGCCTGCCAGTGTGGTACACACGTCACCCCAACTGGAGTAGGGGCAGAGCAGATCCTTCTCCCACGCCCGGATCAGGCCCTGCCGGTGTGGTGGCCACGTGACCCCAATTGGAGTGGGGGCGGAGCGGAACCGCCACCCGTGCCCGCAGGGTGAGCAGACCTGTGACCAACCTGCAGATCAGGCCCAGGGGTCCGCAGGCGTGGTAGGAGGGGCAGGGCAGATCCGCCGCCCGCGCCTCCAAGGTAGGCAGACCTGCGACAGACCGGCGGATCAGGCCCAGGAGCCTGCCGGCGTGGTACACACACCACCCTAATTGGAGTAGGGGCAGAGCAGAGTCGCCGCCCGTGCCAGGAACAGGCCCAGCGACCTGCAGGCGGGGTAGTCACGACACCCCAATTGGAGTAGGGGCAGAGCAGAGCCGCCACCCGTGCCCGAAAGGTGGGCAGATCTGCGACCGACCAGCGGGACAGGCCCAGTGGCCTGCCGGTACGACAGACACGTCACCCCATTTGGAGTAGGGGCAGAGTAGAGCCGCCACCCGCGCCTGCAGGGTAGGCAAACCTGCAACCGACCGGCGGATCAGGCCCGGTGGCCTGCCGGCGTGGTACACTCGTCACCCCAATTGGAGTAGGGGCAGAACAGAGCCACCGCCAGCGCCCAGAACAGGCCCAGTGACCTGCCGGCGTGGTAGCCACGACACCCCAATTGGAATAAGGAGAGAGCAGAGCCGCCGCCCGCGCCTGCAGGAAAGATACGCAAGCAGTATGAAAAGACAAGGAAAGAAAGGACCACAAGCAATGCAGGTCAACGCAACTTTAGAAGAGGTAACAGCTGCAGCAGATGGAATGTCAGATAAAGAATTCAGGATATACATGCTTCAGATGATCTGGAGTATCAAGGAAGACATTAGACAGCAAAATCAGACAATGAAAGACCACTTCGACAATGAATTACGCAAACAAATCCAGGAAGCAAAGGATCAACTATACAGGGAGATAGAGGTTATAAAAAACAAACAAACAGAAATCCTAGAAATGCAGGAAGCAATAAACCAACTTAAAAACTCAATGAAGAATACTACCAGCAGAGTAGAACACTTAGAAGATAGAACATCAGACAATGAAGACAAAGTATTTCAACTGGAAAAGAACATAGACAGCTCAGCAAGACTGTTAAGAAACCATGAGCAGAACATCCAAGAAATATGGGATAACATTAAGAGACCAAACTTAAGAGTCATTGGGATACAGGAAGGTACAGAGCTCCAAACCAAAGGAATGAGCAGTCTATTCAATGAAATAATACGAGAAAACTTCCCAGACTTGAAGAATGAGATAGAATCCCAAATCCTAGAAGCCTACAGGATGCCGAATGGGCAAAATCATAAGAGATCCACACCTAGACACATTATAATGAAGATGCCCAACATACAGAATAAGGAGAGAATTTTAAAAGCTACAAGAGAAAGGAAGTAGATTACATTTAGGGGTAAACCAATCAGGATAACAGCTGATCTTTCAACACAGACTCTGAAAGCTAGAAGATCCTGGAATAACATATTTCAAACACTGAAAGAAAATGGGTTCCAACCAAGAATTGTGTATCCAGCGAAATTAAGCTTCAGGATGGAAGATGAAATTAAAACCTTCCACGATAAACAAAAGTTTAAAGAATTCGCAGCTAGAAAACCATCTCTTCAAAACATCCTCAGCAAAACATTACAGGAAGAGGAAATGGAAAATAACAATGAAAACCAACAGTGGGAGGTAGGACAGTAAAGGGGGGGAAAATAATCAAAGAGGAAAACAAACCATGTTTAGTAACAGAAATAAACAAATATGGCTGGAAGAACAACCCATATCTCAATAATAACCCTAAATGTTAATGGCTTAAACTCACCAATTAAGAGACACAGGCTAGTAGAATGGATCACAAAACAAGACCCAACAATATGCTGCCTACAGGAGACGCATTTGATAGGAAAAGACATACATAGGCTGAAGGTGAAAGGTTGGGAAAAATCATATCACTCATATGGACTTTGGAAACAAGCAGGAGTGTCCATACTCATATCAAATAAAATAGATTTCAAGCCAAAGTTAATCAAAAGGGATAAAGAGGGACACTACATACTGCTTAAGGGAACCATACACCAACAAGACATAACAATCATAAATATTTATGCCCCAAACAATGGTGCAGCTATGTTCATCAAACAAACTCTTCTCAAGTTCAAGAGTCTAATAGACCACCATACCATAATCATGGGAGACTTCAACACACCTCTCTCGCCACTGGACAGATCTTCCAAACAAAAGTTGAATAAGGAAACTATAGAACTCAATAACACAATTAATAACCTAGACTTAATTGACATATATAGAGTATACCACCCAACATCAAGCAGTTATACTTTTTTCTCAGCAGCACATGGATCCTTCTCAAAAATAGATCATATATTATGTCACAGGGCAACTCTTAGACAATATAAAGGAGTAGAGATAATACCATGCATCTTATCTGATCATAATGGAATGAAACTGAAAATCAACGATAAAAGAAGGAAGGAAAAAGTATACATCACTTGGAGAATGAACAATAGGTTACTGAATGATCAATGGGTTATAGAAGACATCAAGGAGGAAATTAAAAAATTCTTAGAGATAAATGAAAACACAGACACAACATATCGGAATCTATGGGACACATTGAAAGCAGTTCTAAGAGGAAAATTCATTGCTTGGAGTTCATTCCTTAAAAAAAGAAAAAACCAACAAATAAATGATCTCATACTTCATCTCAAAATCCTTGAAAAAGAAGAGCAAAACAACAGCAAAAGAAGTAGAAGGCAAGAAATAATTAAAATCAGAGCTGAAATGAATGAAATCGAAACAAAAGAAACAATTGAAAAAATTGACAAAACTAAAAGTTGGTTCTTTGAAAAAATAAACAAAATCGACAGACCCTTAGCGATGCTAGCGAAGAGAAGAAGAGAGAGAACTCAAATTACTAGCATACGGGATGAAAAAGGCAATATCACAACAGACACTTCAGAAATACAGAAGATAATCAAAAACTATTTTGAATCCTTATACTCCAATAAATTAGAAGATAGTGAAGGCATCGATAAATTTCTTAAGTCATATGATCTGCCCAGATTGAGTCAGGAGGATATAGACAACCTAAACAGACCAATATCAATTGAGGAAATAGAAGAAACCATAAAAAGACTACCAACTAAGAAAAGCCCAGGACCGGATGGGTATACAGCAGAATTTTACAAAACCTTTAAAGAAGAACTAATACCAATACTTTTCAAGCTACTTCAGGAAATAGAAAAAGAGGGAGAACTTCCAAATTCATTCTATGAGGCCAACATCACCCTGATACCTAAACCAGACAAAGACACTTCAAAGAAAGAAAACTACAGACCAATATCTCTAATGAACCTAGATGCAAAAATCCTCAATAAAATTCTGGCGAATCGGATACAAAAACATATCAAAAAAATTGTGCACCATGATCAAGTAGGATTCATCCCTGGTTTGCAAGGCTGGTTCAATATACGGAAATCAATAAATGTTATTCACCACATCAATAGACTTAAAAATAAGAACCATATGATCATCTCGATAGATGCGGAAAAAGCATTCGACAAAGTACAGCATCCCTTTATGCTCAAAACACTAGAAAAACTAGGGATAACAGGAACATACCTCAATATTGTAAAAGCAATCTATGCTAAGCCTCAGGCTAGCATCATTCTGAATGGAGAAAAACTGAAGGCATTCCCTCTAAAATCTGGAACAAGACAGGGATGCCCTCTCTCTCCACTTCTGTTCAACATAGTTCTCAAAACACTGGCCAGAGCAATTAGACAGACGAAAGAAATTAAAGGCATAAAAATAGGAAAAGAAGAACTTAAAATTATCACTATTTGCAGATGATATGATTCTATACCTAGCAGACCCAAAAGGCTCTACAAAGAAACTATTAGAGCTAATAAATGAATTCAGCAAAGTGTCAGGATATAAAATCAACACGCATAAATCAAAGGCATTCCTGTATATCAGCGACAAATCCTCTGAAATGGAAATGAGGATAACCACTCCATTCACAATATCTTCAAAAAAAATAAAATACTTGGGAATCAACCTAACAAAAGAGGTAAAAGACTTATACAATGAAAACTACAGAACCCTAAAGAGAGAAATAGAAGAAGATCTTAGAAGATGGAAAAATATACCCTGTTCATGGATAGGCAGAATTAACATCATCAAAATGGCGATATTGCCAAAAGTTCTCTATAGGTTTAATGCAATGCCAATCAAAATCCCAACGGCATTTCTTGTAGAAATAGAGAAAGCAATCATGAAATTCATATGGAAAAATAAAAGACCCAGAATAGCAAAAACAATGCTAAGCAGGAAGTGTGAATCAGGCGGTATAGTGATACCAGACTTCAAACTATACTACAGAGCAATAGTAAGAAAAACAGCATGGTACTGGTACCAAAACAGGCGGGTGGACCAATGGTACAGAATAGAGGACACAGAAACCAATCCACAAAACTACAACTATCTTATATTTGATAAAGGGGCTAAAAGCATGCAATGGAGGAAGGATAGCATCTTCAACAAATGGTGCTGGGAAAACTGGAAATCCATATCCAACAAAATGAAACTGAATCCCTTTCTCTCGCCATGCACAAAAGTGAATTCAAAATGGATCAAGGAGCTTGATATCAAATCAGAGACACGCCGTCTGATAGAAGAAAAAGTTGGCTACGATCTACATTCGGTGGGGTCGGGCTCCAAATTCCTCAATAGGACACCCATAGCACAAAAGTTAATAACTAGAATCAACAAATGGGACTTACTCAAACTAAAAAGTTTTTTCTCAGCAAAAGAAACAATAAGAGAGGTAAATAGGGAGCCTACACCCTGGGAACAAATCTTTACTCCTCACACTTCAGATAGAGCCCTAATATCCAGAGTATACAAAGAACTCAAAAAATTAGACAATAAGAGAACAAACAACCCAATCAACAAATGGGCCAAGGACCTGAACAGACACTTCTCAGAGGAGGACATACAATCAATCAACAAGTACATGAAAAAATGCTCACCATCTCTAGCTGTCAGAGAAATGCAAATCAAAACCACCCTAAGATACCATCTCACTCCAGTAAGATTGGCAGCCATTATGAAGTCAAACAACAACAAGTGCTGGCGAGGATGTGGGGAAAAGGGTACACTTGTACATTTCTGGTGGGACTGCAGATTGGTGCGGCCAATTTGGAAAGCAGTATGGAGATTTCTTGGAAAGCTGGGAATGGAGCCACCATTTGACCCAGCTATTCCCCTTCTTGGTCTATTCCCTAAAGACCTAAAAAGAGCATACTACAGGGACACTGCTACATCGATGTTCATAGCAGCACAATTCACAATAGCAAGACTGTGGAACCAACCTAGATGCCCTTCAATAGACGAATGGATAAAAAAAATGTGGCATTTATACACAATGGAGTATTACTCTGCATTAAAAAATGACAAAATCATAGAATTTGCAGGGAAATGGATGGCATTAGAGCAGATTATGCTAAGTGAAGCTAGCCAATCCCTAAAAAACAAATGCCAAATGTCTTCTTTGATATAAGGAGAGTAACTAAGATCAGAGTAGGGACAAAGAGCAGGAGAAGAAGATTAGCATTTAACAGGGATGAGAGGTGGGAGGGAAAGGGAGAGAGAAGGGAAATTGCATGGAAATGGAAGGAGACCCTCAGGGTTATACAGTGGAGGGGGTAGAGAGAGAGGAGGGGAGGGAAGGGGAGAGGTGGGGAGGGGGGAGGGTGGAGGATGGGAAAGGCAGCGGAGCACAACAGACACTAGTACTGCAATATGTAAATCAATGGATGTGTAACTGATGTGATTCTGCAATCTGTGTATGGGGTGAAGGTGGGAGTTCATAACCCACTTGAATCAAAGTGTGGAATATGATATGTCAAGAAATTTGTAATGTTTTGAACAACCAACAATAAAAAATTAAAAAAAAAAAAAAAGTTAAACATACATTGTTACATGACTCAGCCATTCCACTCTAGGTATTTACTCAAGAGAAATGAAAGCATATGCCCACATAAACACTTGTACATGAATCTTCACAAAAGTTTATTCACAATAGCCCCAAAGTTATCAGTAAAAATTTTATTCTGTTAAACATCTAAATCTATTCTTCTTGTTTTAAATTCCTTTCTAGAGACAATTTGGGCCTTGGCTTTTAACTTATTCATTCAAATATTTATGGAACATCTGTGAATATGCCAGGCAATGTACTGAGTTCAGCATAGAATCAGAGTACTATCACACACCAGTTTTCACAGTGATAACATTCTATATTTCATTCTTGTTTTTTTTTTCAATTTTTATTTGTGCTTTTTAGTTATACATGACAGTATCATCTATTTTGACATATGTATAACAAACATAGAGCATGTTTTTAAAATTAGGATCCCAGTCTTTAATGCATGTACGATGTTGAGATTCACTGTGGTGTATTCATATATGTACATAGGAAAGTTATGTCAGATTCATTCCACCATCTTTCCTATTTCTTTGCCCCCTCCCATCCCTTAACTCCCCTTTGTCTAATCTGCTGAACTTCTATTACTGCCCCGGCTCCCTAGTCTCCTTGTTGTGCATTAGCATCCACATGTCAGAAAGAACTCTTGACCTTTGGCTCTTGGGGACTGGCTTATAACGCTTGTCAAAATGGCCGTATTACCAAAAGTACAATATAGATTTAATGCCATTTCTATTAAGGTTCTGATGACATTCTTCATAGAAATAAAAAAAAAAATCATGAAATTCATTTGGACCCAGGATAGCCAAGATAGTCTCCACATTCATCCATTTACTTGCAATTATCATAAAGTCATACTTCTTGATGGCTGAGTAATATCCTATTGTGTATATAAACCGCACAATGTTTTTTTTGGTGTTAAGTTTTTTGAGTTCTTTATATATCCTGGAGATTAATTCTCTGAGTGCAAGTGGCAAAGATTTTTTCCCATTCTGTAGGCTCTCTCTTGATGTTCTTAATTTTTTCCTTTGCTGTGGGGAAGCGTTTTAGTTTTATACCATCCCATTTATTGATTCTTAATTTTACTTCTTTTGCTTTAGGAGTCTTGCTGAGGAACTTGGTTCCTCAGTTGACATGATGGAAAGTTGGGTCTACATTTTCTTCTAGTAGGCACAGGATCTCTGGTCTAGTTCCTAGGTCCTTTATCCACTTTGAGTTGAGTTTTGTGCAAGGTGAGAAAGAGTAGTCTAATTTCATTTTGTTACATATGGAGTTCCAGTTTTCCCAGCACAATTTGAGGAAGAGGCCATCTTTTCTCCAATGTATGTTTATGGCATCTTCGTCTAGTATCAGATAACTGTATTTATATGGGTTTGTCTCCATGTCTTCTATTCTGTACCACTGGTTTTCCTGTCTGTTTGGGGGCCAATACCATGCCGTTTTTGTTACTTATACTTTTTTACAGTAATACTTCACTTAAACTAATGACAATGGAACATAAATACATTTAAATACTGTTATGTTTTGGATATGAAGTATCCTTCAAAAGCTCACATGTGAGCTGGGCGCAGTGGTGCACCCCTGTAATCCCAGCAGCTGGGGAGGCTGAGCCAGTAGGATCACGAATTGAAAGCCAGCCTCAGCAATGGAGAGGCGCTAAACAATTCAGTGAGACCCTGTCTTTAAATAAAATACAAAAAAAAATATAGGTTTGGGGATTTGGCTCAGTAGTTGAGTGTCTGTGAGTTCAATCCCTAATACCACCCTCGCAAAAAAAAAAAAAAAAAAAAAAAAAAAAAAAAAGCTCATGAGTGAGATAATACAAGGAGGTTCAGAGGAGACATGACTGAGATGTAAGAGTCTTAACCCAGTGAATTAATCCCCTGATAGGAAGTAACTGAGTGGTAACTGAAGTGGTAGGGTATGGTTGAAGAAGGTGGGATTAGGGTGTGGGCCTTCAGGTATATATTTGTATCTGGCAAGTGGAGGTCTGTTTCTCTATTTCCTTATCACCATGATATAAGCTGCTTTCCTCTGCCACCCTCTCTTACCATGAGGTTCAACCTCACCTGGAGCCCTGAGGAATGGAGCCACCCTTCTATGGACTAAGACCTCTGTAACTGTGAGTCTTCAAATAAACTTTTCCTCCTCTACAGTTGTTCTGGTGGAGTCTTTAAGTTGCAGCAGTAGAATAACTGACTAAAACAAATGCCAAGAAAAGTTGTACAGTTCACATGTGGTAGCACACACCTGTAATCCCAGGTCTACAGGGAAGCTGAGACAGAAGGATCACAAGTTTGAGGCCAAGGATAGCAAGTACCTGTCTCAAAATAACATTAAAAGGGGCAGGGATGTAGCTTAGTAGTAGAGCACCTGTCTAACATGTGTGAATTCTCTGGGTTCAATCCCCAGTACTATAAAACAAAAGAAAAAAAAAAAAAAACTGTACAAGGTAAGTTTCTCTAATCCAAAAATCTAAAATATGAAATTCTCCAAAATCCAAAAGTTTTTGATCACCAACTGATGTCACAAGGGGAAAATGCCACATCTGATTCTATATTGGGTCTTAGTCACAACACAGACACACTAAAAATATTGTAAAAAATTACCTTCAGAGTTTGTGTATAAAATGTATATATGAAACATAAATTAATTTTATGTTTAGACTTGGGTCTTATCCCCCAAATAATTCATTATGTATATGAAAATATTCTAAAACCTGAGAAAATATAAACACTTCTGGTCCCAAGCATTTTGGATAAGGGACACATAACCTATATGAGAAAAAGATGTATTCTTTTTTCGGGGGTGGGTACTGGAGAGTGAACTCAGGAACACTCTGCCTTCAGCCCGATTTTGTATTTTATTTACAGACAGGGTCTCACTGAGTTGCTTAGTGCCTCACTTTTGCTGAGGCTGTCTTTGAACTCACAATCCTCCTATAATTTTTTTATGTAAAGAAAGTGATCAACTCTTCTGATTAAGCTGATTAATCCATTTGACAAATGTTATATCTAAAAAATGTACCAGGGGGATAAAAATTCCAGTCAAAGAAAACATTCCTATCAATATATATATTTGATTTTGATCAAATAGCAAAAAAAAAAAAAAAAGGATGCTTTTCTGCCTCTACACAGAGCAGAGGAAGAGTGAGTGAATGCTACTTTCAACCTCTAACAAATAATATGTTAAAAATATAATTCCTGACTTCAAGGAAATTTTAGTCTAGAGAAAAAGAGTTATCATTACATCAAATAATTCAGAAAAACGAATTTCCAAAGTATATTTTTTTCTGAGACGTTTCCCATCTCCTTTAATTTTTTAAAATCACTTTTTCTATTTTAATGGAAATAAAGAATAAAATAAGGATGATAAATAACAATGTTTAAAATTTAAGCTAAAGTCCAGGTAAAATATTAAATTTTGCTACAGTTTAAAAGATTTTAAAAGGTAATGTAATTTTTAATCATTAGAATGATTTATAAGTGAAGTCCTCTAATATAGAACAATAGAAATCAGCATATAGACAATTAAATAGCACTATTGGTAAAAGGATTTGGTCACTTAAAAGAAGAGAGAAAAAAAGAAAAAAAATAACTAAAGCAAATAGCAGGCACTTGTTAAAATGTAGGGAACTGACCTACGTATGACCTGATCACAGTTTAAACATTGAGGGTGAAAATTTATTGTTTATATGGAAATAGAAGCAGCTCAGAAACTACTGTTATTTCTGTTTTAAATAAAGATGATGTTTCTGTACCACCAGCTACTCAGAATTCACTGAGTGAAGATCTAGTTGATAGGAGATAATTACCTCTTCCCAACAGGAGATGAAGTATTTCTTACTCTGCAGATACCTCTGATGAATGGTCTTGGGACTATGAGACCAAGATGCCATGCCAAGATCAGGTTCATTTTTTAATGATCTCTAAACACTTGATTTTTTACTTTTTTGCTACTTATATGTAGGAAAATGTGCACCTTAAAATATACAGAAGCATACACTGATAGCCATTTTGCTTTTAATCTTCGAGGAATAACAGGGTGATTATACCCAGAAACCAGGCCATCAACAGCATTAGAAAATGATGGGTGCAGGATGTTTCACAGTCATTTCAATTTCAAGCATTTTTCAGTTTTGAAGAATTCTATCAGTTCCTTCTTTACCCCCTTAAAACTATCCTATCTTGCCATTCCTTATCAGTCAATGATGCTCCTGTTCCTACCTATTTCAGTGCTTTCACCTATTGAAAAGACCTGGTCAATTCTGTTTTCCCAAATTCTCTCAAATTTTGTCTATTCACTTCAAAACAACCTGTCATATACTTTCATACTTCTCAATGGTACCATGGTCCTCTTATTCTAAATGGTCTCTGTGCTTGCAAATGTTTCAAATACTAGTACAGTTCATATAAAATACACATTTTAGATTAATATCACATAAAACACCATTCTCATCATGTCCCTTACATGGAAAAACCTTTCAAAAGCTATTAATGACTTCAAAATAGAAAAAAAATGCTTATAGTATATTAAGCAGAAAAAAATCAAAAGTAAATAGATTATTTCCTTACTAATATGTAAGACTGCATAGGTATACTAGTAAGAACTAGAACAGGATACCAAAAAAATTGAGATTTAATTTGAGAGAGGCATTTGCCACTATTTCCTATCCGTGGTTATAATTATGTTTGTAAAACATAAATAATATCTTTCAAAAAGATATTATTTTGAAAAACATAAATAATATCTTACTGGTTATGCACCATAAATCTCTGTAATCTAGCTCCCAAGCCCATCTTTCCATCTTATCTTCCAACCCTCCTTTTCACAAAATCTAAAGCTCCAAATTGTAGCACTTCATTCTCATTTGGATTCCCGGCCTTCTCTTGGCCATGAGATAACTGTTCATAATGTATTCTCCAGCAGGTATGTTCTTTTCCTTCATTTCTCTGTGTCCAAATTCTACCTATAATTTACAGTTCAGTTCAAATGATATATCTCTATAAAACCATCACTGAGTCTCCTTCAGTAAACATTTTAAAACTCCAATAATTATTTTTATCTATTTCTTTCCTATTAAATGTAGCATGTTCATAATTGTACTGTAGTTTTGTGTATGTGTATAAAAGGTAGCCCAGCCCCTCTTGGGGAAAGTATCTTGTTTTAGCCTCCTTTGTATTCTACTCAAGGTATAACTATATCTTTCTAAATAAATGAGCAATTAATTTCAAAAAGCAAAGGACTGTGAAGACTAAAAACAATAATTCTTACTCTTATCTTTACTATGATTTTCCTTCTTTTTCTTTCACTACCTAAATTTATATCCTAACCTAATCTTCTTACCTGGAGATAGGTTATTCTCCGCTGGACCAGCTCTGTCAGATCTTTGGCCTCTTTTTCCCGCCAATCACCTGCTCCATCTGTTTGACTGAGGTAGTACAGATCTGTCATTATAGACCTGTGAAAGCAAATGACATTCGAGTGCTAACTTATTTGTACTTCATCACTGGATTATACAAAGCCATAAGAAGAGGGTCAAATTCTTCATAAAGACTTAGTCTCACAATGAACCTGGTACTCATCTTTTTTTTTTTTCTATCAAGGCTGTGAAATTCAAATATTAGTCTCTACCATTCAAGATTCAACTCTATAATAAATGTTTAATGTTGAAAAAAAGCCTTTTTATTTTTTTCTAAGACAGTCCATTGCATTGGTTCCCTCCGGGGTCAAAGTACTAAAGTATCTGGGAGAAGCAGATTCCCAGAGAAAATAAATAGGTAGGTTAACATATTGGAGACAAAAGAGATTGGTGTTAGTATTTGACTAATATAAATTTGTTTTCTGTGCTATCTTTTCATGACTCTTCTTAAGTTTTTTCTTCCTACTTAGGTACTCTGAATGGTTAGACAAAGATCAGAAGAAAATATCAACACACCTCTTAAACGATGGTCTAAAGAGCCAAGGATTAGCAACTTTTTTCTTTAAAACTCTTGATAGTAAGTATTTTAGGTTTTGTGGGCATCTGCTGCTGCTTTTGCAGCAGAAAAGTTGTACTGACAATAAATGAATGGCTGTGGCTGTTCAAAAAAAAACTTTACTAACAAAAACAGGCAATAAGTCAGAGTTGGCCCTTGACCATTATTTATGAATCCCTGGTCTAAACTAATGAAATTATTAAGATACTTTGCCACTCCATAGCATCAACAATTTCTATTATAACATGCTAGATTTCCTGAAGGATAAACTAAAATCCCCAGTAAACTAATAAGAGAAACTTCAGGGCTGGAATAGATAGTTTTAAATTACATTGCATTAAGTAAAAGTAAAGACCTACATGCCCCATAAAGAAGAGTAAAAGCAAATAATCAAACATCACATTACCAGCATCACATTTGGCTTTCCCTCTCCTTTTTCTTTCCTAAACAACTATCATCTTATAATATACAATATCATTTACTTCTTTATCTTTCATCCCCTACTAGAATTTAGGTTCCAAGAAGCAGGTATTAACCTCTTACTTGGGCCAGACACCTATTCTAAGTACTTTACATCATTTAATTCTCACAACTATCTTATAAATTAGTAACCTAAAGCACTGAGAGTGAAATAATTTGTTCAAATTACAAAACTCACAAGTGCCAGAGTAGGAACTGAAACCCACAAAATGTGATCTTAAAGCTCAGACTTGTATCTACAGCACTAACAAATATGAAAGAGGTTCAGAGTACAATAATATAGATGCTCTTCAATGTAAATATTCAAAATTAGAAAGTCTGAGTCAGGGGGAAAAGCTTGGAAAGCCAGATAGACCGATTTCTCAATTTTGGCTCTACCTCTTAATTAACGTTTGTTTACTGAAAAAGTTATTTTTACATATCTGAGATTTACTTCATCCTAAAATAAAAATCACCAAAAATGTATGAATATAACCTTTTAAAAAAGGAATTAATGATAATACATATAAACTAGTAATGCATGGAGTAATTGCTATGTCTTTTTCTTTTTTTCTTTCTTTCTATGTCTCCTTCCTTCCTCCCTCTCTCCCTTCCTTCTTTCTTTCTTTTTAATGACAATGGCTCTCAGAGAGTTGTTTCAGAGCTTTTGCCTGATGTCTGAAGAACATCAACTAGTAATTCTACTACTAAGAGGAAGGATCCATTGGTTGAGTAATACATAATCCTAAAGACCAGTCATAAAAATGATCCAACATCTAGTTCTGTATGAGACCCTAAAGAAAGGAATTGCTTGATCAATCAGAAGGAAACCAACCCTCAACAACTATCATTTATCTATGAGGATGTGACAGTCTCAGTATTCTTTTATTCCTGGTTCTTAACTACATGCTAACAAAACAATGGCAGTGCACAGTACAGTCTTACTATAACAGAAAACAATTTGAACTATGAATGACTACACAGAGAACACTTGATAATTGCCCCATTTGAATAAAGTAATGCTAATAATAACAAAGTGAAAATTAAAAATCTCAGCTGTAGTTCAGAGTATTCAGTCTAAATTAATAGTGGAATAGCTTTGAACATACTTTGGAACAACAGGGTCATTTGTGAAACATTTTAGACATTTGTTTGTGTCAACATTAACTAGGCATAGAACACTTTATGGCTTAGCTATTTTCATTTTCACCATTTTGGAACATGGCAAGACTCTAAAACATGATATTTTATCTATTTTTATATTTGTTATTCTCACCTAAGTTTCAAAACATTTTCTTTTTATACAAAAGAAATTTTATACTGCCTCCTTTACATATTAGCCTTACACACTAAGTAAGAGTTTCAAATTTAAATTTTTTATTGGATTATAAAACTAAGCCTCTTCTAGACTACTGTATAGCCTACAGTAGTCTTTATAGTTTCTGAAGAAAAGTTACCACCTGCTATGGCTTTGGTTTCAGTATGGTCTGAGTGCCCTCCAGGGTCTATTATGATTAAAGCCTTGGTCTCCAGGGTAACAGACATTGCTGTGTAGTGAAAATTTGGGGGGGAGAGATTATTAGAAGGAGGTCTTTAGGTCTTTGAGGGAGTGCCCTCAAAAAAGAGATTTTGTGACACCAATCTTTGACTACGTTTGGCAACGTGAACTCTTCCACACATGCACACCTCTGCCAAGATATGATTACAGCTGGAAGGTTCTTGGTTAAAATTGTGCCAATACAGACACAATGCCCTAAAAATGCAAGTTAAATAAATCTCATTTTTATAAACGTAACCATTTCAGGTATTTCATTATAGTAATGAATACACCACTAATACACCACCCACAGGAAGTCGTGAGTAGATCATGGAAACATAAGAGAAATCTTTAGAGTGCTACAGGATTCAGCTGAAAATTTATTTAAAATATTTTGTCAGTTTTATAAGTCTCTTTCTCATCACCCTCATCGCACTCTTTGTTCCTTATATTTCATAGATTTCATCATACACAAATATGGTCATTAATATTTTCCCTACCTATCAAATAGGAGTGGTCACAAAACTTGTTGCAAGTCTTAACTTTAAATGGCAGTATTATTTCTGAAGATATAGCACACAGTGATAAATAACTACTCTATCAGAAAATGCCTGTTGAAGGAAACAAGGAAATTCAACATGTTCTGCTTGACTTTACATTAAATTAAAACATGTGTGCACACTCACACCACATGTGTACACACACACATGTGGAATCAATCTAAGAACTCATGAATGGATTAATGGATAAAAAAAGGCATATATACACAATAAAATACTATTCAGGCACAAAAAATAAAATTATGTCATTAATAGCAAAATGGGTGGAACTAGAGGATATTATATTAAGTAAAATAAGACAAATATAGAAAGATAGATGCCACATATTTTTCTCTCATACATGCAAGTTAAAAGGAAAGTCAACTTACATTACACATAGACGAGCAATTGAGAGAGACGGGGAAAGTGGGGACAGGATGGACAAAGGGAGGCTGGATTTAATCAGTATATGCTACATGCATGTATTGAAATATCACATAAACCCCATTAATATTTGAAATTAATACATGTTAATCATAAATAAATAATTTTTATGAAATGCAGTTGGGTCTTCATACAAGACACTCTACTTTCACAGTTCACTAAAAGCAAACTTGATTTTTAAATATGTTTTTTTTCTTGGCCTCCCCACTGGGGACCGCATAAAGAAGACAAGTCCAGGAAACAACCTTAAATTCAAACCAGTTCTTCATTGCCTGAGTAATATCTGAGTAATATCCAGCAAACTGTTTTTTTTTACAAAATTCTTTTTGGTTATGATACAACATCAGGATACACCTTGACATAATCACAAAAGCATGGAACCTGCTCTGATTCAGTCCCCAGCACTTCCGCCCTCCAATCCACCAAATCTCTCTTCAATCTATTTACAGTTTATATTTATTTTTAATCAGTGTCCTGTGGATACCCCTGATGTGGGACCCACCATGCCACATCCACGCATGTACGTGTGAAAGTTCAGTCAGATTCATCCACTGCTCTTTTTTTCCATCCCTTCTTCTTCTTCCTCAATCCCATTCATCTACTCTACTATTTTTTAATCTATTTTGATGAAATTCACTCTCTACTTCTTTTCCTTTCTGTCTCTTTCTTGTTTTTTTTTTTTTTAAATCCTCTCCCCTTCCACATATCAAGGAAAACATTTGACCTTTGACTTTTTTTGGACTGGACTATCCTGCAAACTTTATTTTTTTGGCCAAAGACATGAGGATAATCAAATTATAAAGTTTCAGTTGTGGTCCATTATAGGTGACTCCAAAATATTTTGCAGAAGCCCTGGGTTTTCAGTGATTTCACCCTGAAACCTAATCTCTTAGAGAAGTTCCCCAAACTGGTAATCTTGTTGTCTTACTTTTGACTGAAGCTACCAAGAGATACCTCAAATTTACCAGGCAATAAATTTGAGGCCCTGGTATGAAGCCACATCAAGGTTTAGGATATGCAAACCCAAGCAAGGTACCAGAAAATAGTGCTGGTCGACTGAGGATAGAGTACAGATATCTGAAGACAGAAAACAGAACAGAATTTATGACTTTGAGAACAAGCCAATTATGACAGGCATCAAAATCTTCATTTCAGAAGCAGATTATGCTTATGTTCTTCGTATTTTCTAGTAATTTATTTTTCTATTTTAATAGTTACAAAATTCTTTCGTTTTTTAGTGGGCAGGGGAGGTGGGTTCTGTCTCAACTATGGCACAGAGGAATGAACCACAAGGGGGAGTTTTGTTTACATCTGATTCAAATGTTAATGATACAAGTTCCCTTGAGGACCAGCACAGAGATGTACCACATTTCACCATAAGATCAGTGCTATCGCAAATTCACACCATTCCAAGCATTTTAATTTTTGCACCAAAGATAGTTTAGTGATAAATGACTTTTAATACTGACACAAAACTTCTTAAAATCTTCACATAATGGTCATACCTTCCCCCCCCCCTCTTTTTGGCTGAAAAAATATTGGTATAATTCAAGCAAGAAAAACTCCAAGGTAAAGGAATTAACATAACACAGTCTAATCCATGGGTAAATCTGGATCATGGGCAAGAAAAATTTTGTCCAAGGTTACTTTTTCTTTGGTTTGCTCTTTGGGGATAAATATGCAGTGCAAAGGATAAAAACATGAGCAGGAGATAGGGATGAGTTAATCTCCTACTGTTTCCCTTGTTATCTCCAAGAAGAAATTTTAGGATATCTCTATTTGACAGCTGACCTAGCTGGGACATAGGTTCTAGACCTTAAAATTCTTCCTACTGAGCACTTAGCCAGTTTCCCCTTATCTCTGCCAGTCCTGGAGAGTCTCAAAGTTTTCTATTTATATTTACTTACAAATTGTCCTTATGTAGGTCTAACCACAGCCTACAAATCTATAATGTATTAAGCACTGTGGGAAGTATTTTATATATTTATATATTTCCTTCATTTAATCGTCATATTGCTGTGCTACAAGAATTATCTCCCCTTGTGTAGAAGAAAAAAAATAAACCTCAGAGTATTTTGCAATTAAGAGAAAGAATTTTGGAGTAAAACAGCTCTTATATAAGTTATCTAATTTCTCCAGGCCTAAGAATAACCTTAGTTATAATAGAAGAAATACAGTAGTCCCTTTTACCCATAGCAGACTATTCAAAGACCCCCAGTGGATGCCTGAAACTATAGGTAGTACTGTTCCCTCCCATACATATATATCTGTGATAAAGTTTACAAGTTAGGCATAGTAAGAGATTAATATTGTTGTAGTAAGAGATTAATATTGTTGTGGTTTGGATGTGAGGTATCCCCAAAAGCTCATGTGTGAGAACAATGCAAGAAGGTTTAGAGAAGAAATGATTGCGTTATGAGAGTCTTAATCCAACCAGTGAACTAATCCCTTGATGGGGATTCAGTGTTATCTGAAGGCAGGTAGGATATGGCTAGAGAAGGTGGGCATTGGGGGTGTGTCTTTGGGGTACATATTTTGTATTTGGTGAGTGGAGTCTCTCTCTTGCTCCTGATCATCATGTAAGCCACTTCTTTCCACCACACTCTTCTGCCCTGATGTTCTGCCTCATCTCAAACCCATGGGAATAGAGCTAGAGGTCTATGGACTGAGACCTCTGAAACTGTGAGCCTCCAAATAAACTCTTCCTCCTCTACAATTGTCCTGGTCGGGTCTTTTATCACAGCAGTGAAAAAGCTGACTAAAACAAATATCACGAATCACTAATCTTGCACTTTGGGGCTATTAATAAACACAACAAGGGTAACATGAACACAAGCACTGCAATACTGCAACCATCCATCTGATAACCGAGAAAGTGACAAATAGGAGGGTGGCATATAAAGCATGGATATGCTAGACAAAGGGATGATTCACATCTTGGGAGAATGGCATGTGATTCCATCATGGTACCTAGAATGAATGTACATTTTTTAAAACTCATGAACTATTTATTTTTGGAATTTTCTATTTAATGTTTTCAGAAGGTAGTTGCCAATGGGTAACTCATTGTGGAAAGCAAAATAGTGGATATAAGGGACTACTGTAATATTGCTATGTCATAGAGTTATTGTGCTGGATAAATAAGCAATGAATAAAAGGGTCTTTATCAAGTGATGGGCATGAAGGAAATACTTAGTAAGTGATTATTTTTAATGCCAAAACCATTCTTGAGTTTGGAAACCACTCCCACACAAGATGTGTGGTGAGGGCAGATAAAATAGAATCAAGGCTACTAGACAAGGCATGCTTTACACCTAGAGAGATTCTTCTTTTAAAACAAACTTTATTATTGAGAAAAGTATTCTCTTAAGATAGAGAATCATCATCTAGTTGATAAAGACTAAGCAATAAACAGGATAAATACAACTTCATATGCAAATGTCTAGTACCACTTGAAAAATATACCTAGATTCCTTAGTTGAAAGACAATTATGCAAGGAAAAAAGTCCCAAATTTAAGAGGATCCACATTACAGTTTAATAAAAGTCTCAATAAAATCATATCTCATTCCTCAGATAACTTGGAATAGAACCACCATTTGACCCAGGAATCCCACTCCTTGATATATATATGCAAAGGACTTAAAATCATCATACTAGAGTGACACAGCCACATCAATATTTATAGCAGCACAATTCACAAAGCTAAGCTATGGAACCTATCTAGATGCCCTTCAACAGACAAATGGATAAAAAAGGGATACACACACACACACACACACACTCAATGGAATATTATTCAGCCAAAAAGAAGAATGAAATGATGGCATTTGCTGGTAAATGGATGGAACTGGAGACCATCCATGGAGACCATTATGCTAAGTAAAATAAGCCAATCCCCCAAAACCAAAGGCTAAATGTTCTCTCTGATATGAGGGTGCTAATACACAATAAGGGGGTAGAGAGAGAAGAATGGAAGTTCACTGGATTAGACAAAGGGGAATGAGGGAAGGGAGAAGAGATTGGAGTAGGAAAGACAGTAGAATGAATTGGACATAAATTACTTATGTCCATATATGAATACATGACCAGTGTAACTCCATATCATGTACAACCACAAGAATGAGAAGTCATACCCCATGTATATATAATATGTCAAAATACATTCTACTATCATGTATATCTAAAAAGAATTAAAAAACAAAATAAAAATCATCTCAAAGAACTTAAGATCTCCCCCGCCCCGTGTGTGTGTGTGTGTGTGTGTGTGTGTGTGTGTGTGTATGAGAGAGAGAGAGAGAGAGAAATAAAACACAAACAAGATGTGAAGGTTCACAAAACTTAACTTTTTAAGAGTGGAAATGTAAATTCTTGGACCTTTCAAAGTATCTGCGTTCCAAAGATATTGAAAAATTAAGTCACTGGGCCACAACATCTATGATTACAAAATCTAACAAATTTATAAACTATTAACCTATCAATCTTTCCCTATAATCAGTTAGATAATGCTTGCTCCTTATCTGATTCAAAGTCCTCTTCTTTGCTATATAATCCTTCATGATAGTTTTTTTTGCACATCTGCAAATGGCTAATCACTATGATTAGTTATAAGCATCATTCACCATTTGGGAGCACATCTAACCTTAGCTTTAGCAAAGTTGCCTTATAAATTACTGATAATGAGACAATTCAGACTAGGCAAGGGAAATAAAATTGCTGTTTCACCACACTGTTTTGCCAAAGGTTTCAGTCAACTTAGTTGAGACATAGTTCATTGGCTCTGTGAGCCTTCCTGAAATTTAATAATTGCTATAACTTAAAAGCAAAAAGAAGCAACTCTGATAACTATTTCATGAACTGGTGTCTGGCAACATGAAGATGACAAAAGAAACAATTAAGTTAAATAGGTCTCTGTGGTAACCTGAAAATATGATATGACAAAAACACATAGAGGTTAAGATACAAATCTAAACCCCCATAAATTCAAGCGCTGAATCTACAATGCTAAATAAATAATAAAATACTGACTGAAATAATTGCTGTGTAATACTTATTTTTCTAACTATTTCAAAGATGGAAGCTGAGGCCAATTCATTTCAATGGTATCAAAAGCAGTGGTAAATTTGACTGTTACTATGAAATACGGTCATATGCAATTACTAGAATAGAATCAATTAAAAATCTAGTGATACTAATTTTTGAGACCAGTATAGCAAATACTAATTAATATGCTACTCTGCCATTATTTATTATATCATCAACTCCTTTAAATTCTTAAAAATCCTATTAAAGCTTTTAAAAGACAAGAAGTATTACTAATTACTATCAGTTGATTGCCCAACTGTGGTAGAAGGCAAAGATTGGCTCTATTAGTTATTAGCATCCAAGTAATAGGTTAAACAGGTAAAGAGTGTTTTGCTAAAAATCTTAAGTGAACTTGAATCCTAGATCTAAACATACAATATTTGGTCCCCTGGTATTTAGAGTAATGAACAATGGGAGCCATATTCCAAAAACCAAAACAATGCTCTCATCATGGGGAATAAAGAAAAGACTTTACTCATATCTTGTTTACCACTGATCCCTGGGTGAGAGGTCCACCAATTGTGAACTCAACTATGAACCCTGAAACAGTCCTGTAACTTGACTTGTGGTCTAAGAGCAATTTTTTCTGGTCCTGCCCAGAGAAACTTCTATCCTGTGTCC
The DNA here is from genome assembly GCF_047511675.1 of Marmota flaviventris. Taxonomy (NCBI): domain Eukaryota; kingdom Metazoa; phylum Chordata; class Mammalia; order Rodentia; family Sciuridae; genus Marmota; species Marmota flaviventris. Next base: position 67,396,791 of record NC_092499.1, read on the forward strand.
CTGGATCAGCCCGGCAGATCTTGGTCCTACACCAAGCAGTTCCACAATACAGCTATGTAACTCAGCACTAGTCCATTTCAACTGGAGTCTGAGAGCAGTCTTACCCACCCAACAATTCATCATAAACTATAATTAAGTGTAACAGATTAAATTCTCCAAACGAAAGACCCAGTTTGGTTAAACAGATAAGATCCAACACTGGGTTGCAAATAAGAAATTCACTTTTTAGCTTGTAAGACACACACAAGCTAAAAAAGAAGGAATGAAAAAAAGGGGGAAGTGAAGGGACGATAACCAAACAGGGATAAGGATGACTATATTTACATCAGACAAAAAAGATTTAGCCAAAATTTGTCACAAGAGACAAAGAAGGACACTGCATAATAAAAAGGTTAAATTCATAAAAAGGATATAACAATTATAAATACATATACATCCCAAATAGTAGCATGAAGCCAAATAAAGCAAATATTAACAGAACTAAAGGAAAAAATAGATAGCAATACAAAAATAGCAGGGTTTCAATATTCTATTTTCAATAATGCATACATCACCCAGATAGAAAAATCAATGAGGGAACAGTAGACTTGAATAACACTGAGGACCAAATGCACCTGACAAACTTATAGAATGTTTTAGCCAATAATAGCATAAAACAGATCCTTTCCAACCATACATGAAACATTCTCCAGGACAGATTATATGTTGTGCCACAGAATAAATCTTAACAAATTTAATAAGATTAAAATCACAACAGATATATTTTCTTTTTTTTTTTTTTCAGGGATGGAGGTTGAATCCAGGGCTCCCCACATCCTAGGCAAGTGCACTACCAATGAGCTACACTCCCAGTCCCATATTAGGTTATCATTTCTAACCACAAAAACAAAGTAAACACTCTTGATTAATAGATAAAAGAAATAAAAGGAAAATAAAAATGTATCTTGAGACAAAAAAAATGGAATTGTAACAAACTAATAAAGCTCATGCAGCAAAAGCAGCGCTAGGAAAGAATTTTGTAGTGATAAATAGGAAGGGAGGGAGGGAGGAAGGAAGGAAGGAAGGGCAAAACAGAAAAGATCTTGATCTAAAATAATCTCAAGGAACCAGAAAAAAAATAGACTAAAGCTAAAGATAGGAGGAGGAAGGAAACAATACTGAGTAGAAATAAATGAAATAGAGACTAGAAAAAGAATAGAAAAAGATAAATAAAACTAAGAGTTGGTTGTCTGAAAAGGTTAAGAAAATTGACAAATCTTTATCTAGATTATCCGAAGGAAAAATTAAAAAGGAAAGGTTTCAAATAAAATGATAAGTGCAAAAGGAGACATTATGATGGATACCAAAGAAATACAAAGGATTATAAGACTACTATGAACAATTGTATGTCAATAACATAAGTAATGGATAAAAACTTAAGTATAAATCCTATATACCTACCAAGGCTGAATTATTTTTTTAATTCACATTTTATTTAGATTGAAATAAACTATACAAAACTGATTTTCTTCACCAAAAATAATAGCAATATTTTCTGTATTAGTTCTAGATAAATCACAAAATATTTTTTGTAGATTTTCTGGGTTTTGCTCATAAATCAAGATGAGACAGCAGAAATATTCATGAAAAAAAGAGAACAAATCATTTAACAGTATCCATGGGCTGCTTAACCATGAAGCAGACATGTTTAAAATTTACCTGCTAAAAAGCTTATGAAAATGCAGGATCAACAAAGAAATGCAACAGAAAAAACCGATGTGGAACAACAGTGGCAAGCGCTTTCATCCAAACTTTAACCTGTTCTTTTAAGTTCATTTAATAAAGAAAAAAATCTACACTGAATCCCTTGATTGGGGAGCTCACAAGCTACTCTCTCTGGTAATTCAATGTCCATTACACATTTATAAGAACATACTTAAAACTTTTATTAGTCAAAGGTCCATGGTATGTTCTTGGATAGGAAGAATTAATATTATCAAAATGACCATACTACCAAAAGCAGTATACAGATTTCATGCAATTCCAATTTTTTAAAACCTCAACAACATTCCTCATAGAAATAGAAAAAAACAATCATGAAATTCATTTGGAAAAACAAGATACCCAGAATAGCCAAAGCAATGCTTAGCAAGAAAAGTGAAGCAGGAGGCATCACAATACCAGACCTTAAACTATCTACAGAGCTTCAGTTAACAAAAAAAGGTATGGAATTGGCACCAAAATAGATATGTAGATAAATGGTTCAGAATAGAAGACACAGAGAAAAACCCACATGAATAAAGTTATTGCATACTAGACAAAGGTGCCAAAAACATACACTGGCAAAAAGATAACCTCTTCAACAAATGATGCTGGGAAAACTGGAAATCCATATGCAGCAAAATGAAATTAAACCAGTATCTCTTACCATACACAAAACTCAACTCAAAGTGGATCAAGGACCTAGGAATTAGACTAGAGACCCTGCACCTAAGAGAAGAAAAAGTAGGCCCAAATCTTCATCATGTCAGATTAGGTCCTGACTTCCTTAAAAAGACGCCGAAAGCACAAAAATAAAATCAGGAATTAATAAATGGGATGGATTCAAACTAAAAAGATTCTTCTCAACAAAAGAAACAATCAATAATGTGAAGAGAGAGCCCACATAGAGGGAGAACTTATTTACTATACACACATCAGATGAAGCACTAATTTCTAGGATATATTAAGAACTCAAAAACTGTAACACCAAAAAAAAAAAAAAAATCAATAAATGGACTAAGGAACTGAACAGACACTTCTCAGAAGAACATATATAATCTATCAACAAATACATGAAAAAAAGGTTCAACTTCTCTAGTAATTAGAGAAATGCAAATCAAAACTACTCTAAAATTTCATCTCACTCCAGTCAGAATGGCAATTATCAAAAATACAAATAACAATAAGTGTTGGTGAGGATGCAGGGAAAAAGGTATACTCATACATTGCTGGTGGCACTGCAAATTGGTGTAACTACTATGGAAAGCAGTATGGAGATTCTTTAGAAATCTTTTTTGATCCAGCTATCCTATTCCTTGTTCTATACCCAAACGAATTAAAATCAGCATACTACAGTGACACAGCTACATCAATGTTCACAGTAGCTCAATTCACAATTGCTAAACTGTGGTTTAACCTAGATGCCCTTCAACAGATGAATAGACAAAGAAACTGTGGTATCTGGAATATTACTCAACATTAAAAGAGAATAAAATTATGACATTTGCAGGCAAATGGACGGAGCTGAAGAATATCATGCTAAGTGAAGTAAGCGAATCTGAAAAAACCAAAGGCCGAATGTTCTCTTTGGTAAGTGGATACTGATCCATAATGCGGATGGGGATGGGAATGAAGGAACTTTGATTAGGCAAAGGAGAGGTAGGGGAAGGGAGGGGACATGGGGACAGGAAAGATGGTGAAATGAGATCAATATCCTTACCCTAGGTACATGTATGACTGCACATATGTTTGCGACTCTACATCGTATACAACTAGAGAAATGAAAAGTTATGCTCCATTTGCATATAATGAATTAAAATGCATTTTGCTGTCATGTATAACTAATTAGAACAACAACAAAAAAGTCCATGGTGTCATATAATATTTTATAAATATAGTCCTTACTCAAAATTTATTTCTGAAAAATATTCCTAACTCAGTACCTGACAATTGCACCCATCATGATAACAAATGTTATTTCTAAACTGACTTAACTAAAACAATTTGAGAGTTTCACTAGCAGAGATCACACAGAAGTGAACAAATAGGCGTTCAAAGCATGACAGTTCAAAGAGGGACCACCTAAATAGGCAGACTGTCAATGAATAATGTATTCAAAGGAAGGTCTATAGGCAAAGATATCCGGTGATTAAGTGACCTACATATACCTTATGGCTTTTCTTCAAATATCAAACATAAAAGAAAGTCCACTTTAAAAGACTGTTAGGTATTTTTAAGGGCTTCTGAATTATCTATAGGGAACTCTAATTTAGTTGTATAGAGTTTGATATATGTCTACCATTAAATACAGATCATATTTTATATCAAAATTTATGTTAAGCAAAGCCAAGTTACTTGAACATTGGTTTGTCAAAATGTTCCTCAAGTATGCATTGAGATGCTTTTGTCCATTTTCACAGTGCTTATTCTCAATCTTCATCACTGGAAAAATGCATGGAACCTTCAGTAATACATATACATTAGGAAAAAATCTGAAGTCAGGCAGATGGGGGCTGCATAAATGATGGGTGGAAACTTTATATCTTTCCCTCTGATTTCCATTTGATTCTCTAACAAAAAAACTAAGCTGAGAGCATGTCTGGATTGGGTAAGTCACTTCTGTACATGTTAATACCTCTGATGTATAGAATTTGAGTTTTTCCCTGACAGAGGGTACCAGAGATAAGCATGTAAGACCTCTGAGACACACCTGAGAATGTACCTTTAAATTTCTGAATAATGTACTCCACTACTGGAACACAAAAAAATGTTTTTAATGGTAGTCCTAAGAGATTAGTTGAGATTCCAATTTACCTTGATGAGCCCTATGGAATCTCCTAGGGACTTTCCATTTGGAAATCAAGTTTTGTTGCTAAATTTGTGATCTCCTCAAAAGAAAATTCCTGATAAACTTCAACATTTCCCATTACTTCACTGAGTGAATGCAGCACTACAGTGAAGCTGCTAAGAAGACATCAGAGATCGCCCCTGGAGGTTTTTCCCAAAGACACTTGTAAAAGATAAAGCATTTTTGAGAATACAATGAAATCAAAATCTGTCAGTGCACTAGAAGGTACAAATTCTCAGCCAGCTCTAGTCATTCCATCTAACTATTTATACCATCTAAACATAAAACAAGTGTTTGTAGGAAGTATACTAAAATTTCAAAAGTATCATGCCTGCCTTTCCACTGAGAACAGAAAATTTCCATCAGTTCTTTACCCATTTCTTCACCTTTCTAAAACAGAACAGAAATTTTACTGTCAAATGCTAAAAGCAGTTGAGATGATCTGTGGAAAAAAGAACAAGTTTACTCAACTGTCCCTAGTACAACCAAATCCCCATCACAGACACTAATTTTGTAGTCAATATTTAAGGCACAGGAAGATCAAAGTGTATATGCAGATAGCTTGGGGATATTTCTTTTTAAAGTCCAGAAACAACAACTTTCATTTTGGAAGAAAATTCAATATATACAATGAACATTCCATACAGTCCCCATTCCTCAGTTATGCTAGTGTGGAATTTCACAGCCAAAATATTTACATCAGCTGCATGAGGGAGGAAGCCCACAAAGTTCTCTCTCAGGTTATAAGATTCATTAACAAATTTCACCAACATGAATAGGTGCTCTTCTCTTGCTATGTTCACTATATTGTTAGTGATAACAGAAAAGAAAGATGAGTTTCTTCCTTCACTGAGATTTTCTTTCTACATACAGCTCTCACAAATCTCTAGCATCTGTTTCTGCCGTGTTTTGGAACAGAATAATGTTAATACTGTGGTCCCAAAGCACATTTTCAAGACTGTTCACTAAAATTTATTTGGCCTTCTCAAAAGGCTTGAAAATTATCAGGAGTAAGAGACCTTCTTAGATTTCATGAGACTAAGGATATCCAGATATATGATTTGTTTTTCCCTAAGAATTAAAATTTCCTCATAAAAATTGAAGGAAGACCCGTAAAGTAAAGGGAAAGAGTGGGGAATAATATTGGCCAAATTATACTGTCATATCATGAGCAAGTAAAAATATTTATAATGAATCCCATCATTGTGTACAATTATAATTCAATAAAAATACAAGAAAAAAATCATGGCAGTGATGCTGGGAAATAAAGCCAGGCATTCTTCTATTTAAAAAAAAATTTTCAAATAAATTTGGGTGGGGGGTACAGAGGATTTAATTCACATGTATTCAACCACTGAGCCACATCCCCAGCCCTATCTTGTATTTTATTTAGAGACAGAGTCTCACTGAATTGCTTAGTGCTTTGTTTTTGCCATAGCTGGCTTTGAACTGACGATCCTCCTGCCTCCGCCTTCCAAGCCACTGGAATTAAAGGCGTGTGCCATTGTGCCTGGCCCAAATAAAAATTTAAGAGTTCTTTGTCTTCTTTCTCCCAAAGGGTTAAAGGTAGAATGTCTTCATCCTGATTATCACTCCACTGCACTGGGGTTCTGAATATTGCTCTTGTTTCTTTGTTTTTATTCCTGTTCAGAAGTTTTATCTTTTTTTTTTTTTCAATATTTTTGTCTATGGGGCCTCCTAGGTGAGGAAAACTTTTAAAAGAGAGATGTGGTAAAATGGAACCAAACACAAAAAATACATATGTGTAGATTTCATTATCCTGTTCTAGAAGGGCCAAAGAAGAGACACTTTTCATTCCCAGTTTCCTTGATATCCCCCCTATGTCAGGAGGAGGCATAAGGAAGTTGTCCTCAATTTCAGAGGGGCCCTTAATTTCAGTTCATTTCTTTTTTTGCAGGGATGGAGGGAGTAAGGGACTGAGGATTGAACCCACAGATGCTTAACCACTGAGCCATATACCTAGCCTTTTTAAATTTTGTTTGTATTTTATTTAGAAACAAGGTCTCACTGAGTTGCTTCGGGCCTCCCTAAGTTGCTGAAGCTGGCTTTGAACTCTTGATCTTCCTGCCTCAGCCTCCCAAGCCACTGGGATTACACTCATGTGCCAATTTGTCTGGGTTTCAGTCCATTTCATTTAAATAAAAATTAATGCAAATCCTTCTCAAATTCTTCCATAAATTTGAAGAGGTAGAAATATTTCCAAATGATTTCTAAAAGGTCAGCATTCTACTTACAGCAAAGCCAACAAAGGATAAAATAAGAAAAACAGGACAATATCTCATGTATATGGATGCAAAAGTCCTCAGTGAAATACCAAGTAACCAAGTTCCATATAACATTAAAAGAATCACACATTATGTTCAAAGGGGACTTATCCCTAGGATGAAAAAGATGGTTTAACATATGCAAATCAATAAATGTGAAATAATAACAAAAAGAGCATTTGAAAAAATTCAACATCCTTTCATGACAGTACCTCAATAAGTTAGGTACTTCAAAGTAAAGGCAATATGTGACAAGCTCACAGCTAACATTATACTCAACAATAAAAGCCTAAAAGTTTTCTTCTGAGACCAGAAACAAAAGAAGGTGCTCACTCTCACCACTTGGATACAACATCGTAGGGGAAATCCTAGCCAGAGAAATTAGGGAAGAAATAAATAGTGAGCCTACATCAAACAAACAAAAAAGTTATTGTTGTACAGCAAAGCAAACAATCAACAAAATGAAAACACCTACAGAATGGGAGAAGATATTTGCAAACTATATATCTTATAGGGATTAATATCTTCTTCCCTTCTAATGTAGATACATTTTATTACTCTTTCTTGTCTAATTGCAGTTTTCAGTGGTAAGATAAAAAGTTCTTGGGATATAATATACTGCATGATGACTGTAGTTAATACAAATATATTGTTTACTTCAAATATGCTAAGAGAGCACACCTTAAATGTCATCACACAACCAATGGTAACTGTGTAGTAAAGCACATAATGATGATAATCCTCACACAATGAGTATGTATACAAAACCATCTTATTGCATAAACCAGAAATTTACCTTTTCCTTTTTTTTTTTTGCGGCGCTGGGCATCAAACTAGGCCTTACACAATCTAAGATCTAGGCAAGTTTTCTACCACTAAAGTGTATCTTCAGTCACTTTTCACTTTCTAGTTATATTTTAGATAAGGTGGAAAAATAAAAACAGTCCAAAGAAAGAAATCTCTTCTATAGAAAACAAAACCCAACGGGGGATCCAAGATGGCGGAATAGAGGAAGACCTGTTTCTGGCTGTTCTGTGACATGAAACCAAGAAAGCAGACAGGCAGCTTCTCCACAAGTTCTCACCTAGACGAAATGCAACATCTCAGAGAGTGTGAGAGGACCCCTATACACGGATTGTTGCAGAAATCACCAGGAGTGCAACCACCCACGCAGAAATCAGAGCCTCTGTGTTCGAGTGGAACTCTGGACTCCAGAACCAAAGCCCAAAGTTCTAGCTCACGCAGGGCTCTCAAGCGGATTAGCAAAATCACCTATCTGCACCTCTGCATAACTCCAGACTGCTCTCTGCTCGAATGCAGGTCACTCAGGTGCTACCCATCCACAGCATAAGGCCATCACCCAGCTCCCCGACCTCACCAGACACCCTGGTACTGGAAGCAGTCCGACTCCATCTTGGAAAACCTCTCTGGACATTTTGGTGGGTGTGGCTATCAAATCAGAACTCCATTTGAGCAGCATATCATCCTACATCCGACCCCCAGTTCATTGCCCACCGCTAGAAACTGTAAACCTTTTTATGAAACTACTGATTATATTGTAAATAATAACTGAATCCAACATTTCTGGACATTGAGACTAAACTATAAATGTCTTAATAACAAAAATTTGTTCATAGGTGATGTATTGTTGATATTGGGATCTGTTAACATTGTCCTTCCCCACAAAAGAGGGATCATCTTGGAACCCTACAAGAGCACTACAAATCTATAGGGTAAAAATAATAACACACCAGACACACAGAGCTGGAAAGGAAGACACATGAGCAACATGAAAAGACAAGGGAAAAAAAGTACCAAAAACAAATCAAGAGAACACATCATTAGAAGCATTGGCAGCTAAGAAAAAATGACAGAGAAAGATTTCAGGATATACATGGTTAAAATGTTCTGTGATCTCAAAGAGGATATATGAGAACAAATACAGGCAGTGAAAGATCACTTCGACAACGAGCTACATAAACAAATTGAAGAAGCAAAAGATCAACTCAACAGGGAAGCAGAGGTACTAAAAAATAAAAAAACAAACAGAAATCCTTGAAATGAAAGAAAGAATAACCAACTTAAAAACTCGAATGAAAGCATCACCAACATAGCAGACCACTTAGACAATGAAGATAAAGTATTTTATCTTAAAAAGAACATTGACTTCATAGTGAAAATGATAAGAAACCACGAGCAGAACATCCAAGAAATATGGGACAGCATAAAAAGACCAAATTTAAGAGTTACTGGGATAGAGGAAGGCACGCACAGAGGTCCAAACCAATATGAAATAATATCAGATATGAAATAATATCAGAAAACTTTCCAAGCAAGAAGAATGAATTAGAAATCCAAATTCAAGAAGCCTACAGGATGCCAAATGTACAAAATCACAACAGATCTACACCAGGCACTTTATAATGAAAAGTCCAACATACAGAATAAGGAGAGAATTCTAAAAGTCACAAGAGAAAGAAATCAGATTACATAAAAGGGAAAACCAATTAGGATAACGGCGGATTTTTCAACACAGACCCTGAAAGCGTGAAGATTCTGGAACAACATAATGGGTGCCAACCAAGAATCTTGTATCCAGCAAAATTAAGCTTTAGATTTGAAGATGAAACAAAAACCTTCCACAATAAACAAAAGTTAAAAGAAAACTGGAATTACAAAACAGCCTTGGCAAAATATTTCATGAAGAGGAAATGAAAAACAACAATGGACATCAGCAGAGGGAGGTAGTACATTAAAGGAAAAACTAATTAAAGAGGAAAACCAACTCCAGTTAAATAACAAAAATAAACAAATATGGCTGGAAATACAAACCATGTCTCAATAGTAACCCTAAATGGCTTAAACTCACCAATCAAAAGACATAGGCTAGCAGATTGGATTTAAAAAGAAGACCCAACAATATGCTGCCTCCAGGAGACTCATCTTATAGGAAAAGACATACACAGACTGAAGGTGAAAGGTTGGGAAAAATCATACCACTCACATGAACTGCGGAAGCAAGCAGGGGTTTTCCATACTTATATCATATAAAGTAGACTTCAAGCCAAAGTTAATCAAAAGGGATAAAGATGGACATTACATATTGCTCAAGGGAGCCATAACCAACAAGACATAACAATCATAAATATATATGCACCAAACAATGGAGCAGCTATATTCATCAAACAAACTCTTTTCAAGTTCAAGAGTCAAACTAACAACACAATAATCTTGGGTGACTTTAACATACCTCTCTCACCACTGGATAGATTTAGCAAACACAAAAAAGTAGAGATACTATCATGCATTTTATCAGATCATAATGGAATGAAATTGGAAATGAATGACAAAAAATAAAAACTTCTCCATTACCTAGAGATTAAACAATATGCTACTGTGACAATGGGTCACAGAAGACATCAAGGAGGAGATTAAAAAATTCTTAGAGGTAAATGAGAACATAGATACAACATATTGAAATCTCTGGAACAGTATGAAAGCAGTACTAAGAGGAAAATTCACTGCATGGAATTCATTCCTTAAAAGAAGAAAAACTCAACAAATAAATGACCTCACACTACATCTCAAAGCCCTACAAGGAAAAAAAAAAAAGAACAAATCAGCAAAAGTAGTAGAAGGCGAGAAATAATTAAAACTAGAGCTGAAATCAATGAGATAGAAACAATTGAAAAAACTGGCAAAACAAGAAGTTGGTTCTTTGAAAAAGTAAATAGACCCTTAGCCACACTAACTAAGAGAAGGAGAGAGAGAACTCAAATTACTAGCATACATGATGAAAAAGGTAATATCACAACAGACACTACAGAAATACAGAGGATAATCAGAAATTATTTTGAAAACTTATTCTCCAATAAAATAGAAGACATTGAAGGCATCGACAAATTTTTTAAGTCATACGATTTGCCCAGATTGAGTCAGGAAGATATACACAATTTAAATAGACCAATATCAAGTGAGGAATTAGAAGATGCCATCAGAAGCTTATCAACCAAGTAAAGCCCAGGACCGGATGGATAAACAGCCGAGTTCTACAACTCCTCTAAAGAAGAACTAATACTCTTCAATTTATTTCAGGAAATATAAAAAGAGGGAGTAATTCCAAACTCATTCTGACGAGCCCAATAGCATCCTGATCCCCAAACCAGGCAAAGACATCTCAAAGAAAGAAAACTTCAGACCAATATCTCTGATGAATATAGATGTAAAAATTCTCAATAAAATTCTGGCAAATCAAATACAAAAACATATCAAAAAGATTGTGCACCATGATCAAGTGGAATTCATCCCAGGGATGCAAGATTGGTTCAACATATGGAAATCAATAAATGTAATTCATCACATCAACAGACTTAAAGATAAGAATCATATGATCATCTCAATAGATGCAGAAAAAATATTTGACAAAATACAGCACCACTTTATGGTCAAACACTAGAAAAACTAGGGATAACAGGAATGTATCTCAACATTGTAAAGGCTATCTATGCTAAGCCTCAGGCCAACATCATTTTAAAAGAAGAAAAATTGAAGGCATTTCCTCTAAAAACTGGAACAAGACAGGGATGCCCTCCTTTCAACACTTCTATTCAACATAGTTCTTGAAACACTGGCCAGAGCAATTAGACGGATGAAAGAAATAAAAGGGATACACATAGGAAAAGAAGAACTTAAATTAGCACTATTTGCTGACAATATGATTCTATACCTAGAAGACCCCAAAAACTCCACCAGAAAACATTTAGAACTAGTAAATGAATTCAGCAAAGTAGCAGGACATACAATCAACACCCACAAATCAAAGGCATTTCTGTATATCAAGGACAAATCCTCTGAGAAGGAAATGAGGAAAACTACCCCATTCACAATAACCTAAAAAAAAAAAAAATAAAGATACTTGGGAATCAACTTAATGAAAGAGGTGAAAGATCTATAAAATGAAAACTACAGAACCCTAAAGAGAGAAATCAAAGAAGACCTTAGAAGATGGAAAGATCTACCTTGCTCTTGGATAGGCAGAATTAATATTATCAGAATGACCATACTACCAAAAGTACTATACAGATTTAATGCAATTCTGATCAAAATCCCAATGGCATTCCTGATAGAATTAGAAGAAGCAATCATGAAATTCATCTGGAAAAATAAGAGACCCAGAATAGCTAAAACAATCCTTAGCAGGAAGAGTGAAGCAGATGGCATCACTATATCAGATCTTAAATATACTATAGAGTAATAGTAACAAAAACAGTATGGTATTGGCACCAAAACAGACTGGTAGACCAATGGTACAGAACAGAGGACACAGAGACTAACCCACAAAATTATAATTATCTTATATTAGACAAAGGTACCAAAAACATGCACTGGAGAAAAGATAGCATCTTCAACAAATGTTGCTGGGAAAACTGGAAATCCATATGCAACAAAATGAAATTAAACTCACCACGCACAAAACTGAACTCAAAATGGATCAAGGAACTAGGAATTAAACCAGAGACTCTGCGTCTATTAGAAGAAAAAGTAGGCCCTAATCTTCATCATGTGAGATTAGGCTCTAACTTCCTTAATAAAACTCTTATAGGGCAAGAATTAGAACCAAGAATCAATAAATGGGATGGACAAACTAAGAAACAATCTGTGAGGTGAACAGAGAGCCTACATCCTGGGAGCAAATATTTACCCCTCACACATCAGATAGAACTAATCTCTAGGGTATATAAAGAACACAAAAAGCTAAGCACCGAAAAAAATAACCCAATCAACAAATGGGCTAAGGACCTGAACAGACACTTCTCAGAAGAGGATATACAATCAATCAACAAATATATGAAAAAAATGCTCATCATCTCTAGCAATCAGAGAAATGCAAATTAAAACTACTCTAAGATATCATCTCACTCCAGTCAGAGTGACAGCTATTATGAAGATAACAATAAGTGTTCCTGAGGATGTGGGGAAAAAGGTACACTCATACATTGCTGGTGGGACTGCAAATTGCTGCAGCCAATTTGGAAAGTAGTATGGAGATTCCTTGGAAATCTGGGAATAGAACCACCATTTGACCCAGCTATCCCTCTCCTAAGGACTGAAAAACAGCATACTACAGGGACACAGCCACATCAATGTTTATAGCAGCACAATTCACAACAGCTAAACTGTAGAGCCAACCTAGATGCCCTTCAGTGGATGAATGGATAAAAAAAAAATGTGGCATATATACACAAATGTGGCATATATACACAATACTCAGCATTAAAAGAGAATAAAATCATGGCATTTGCAGGTAAATGGATGGCGTGGGAGAAGATAATGCTAAGTGAAGTTAGCCAATCCCCCCAAAAAAAATGCCGAATGTTTTCTCTGATATAAGAAGGATGACTCATAGTGGGGTAGGGAGGGGGAGCATGGGAGGATTAGATGAATTCTAGATAGGGAAGAGGGGTGGGATGGAAAGGGAGGGGGCAGGGGATTAGGGAGGGTGGTGGAATGTGATGGACATCAGTATCCAAAGTACATGTATGAAGACTCGATTTGGGTGTCAACATACTTTATATACAGAGATATGAAAAAATGTGGTATATATGTGTAATAAAAATTGTAATGCAAAAAAAAAGTACATGTGTAAAGGCAAAAAAAAAAAAAAAATCAAAACCCATATTTTCCCCTATCAGTGAAGTCTCTGTGTGCTTCATAGAGAAATCTAAATAAGAAAACTAATAGACTTAACTTCTGACTTTTCAGAAAATAAAAATTTTTGTCCAGAGACACCTTATAAACTATAATTTGGGCAAGTATAAAAATAAAGTGGGTAGGGCTGATGTTGTGGCTCAGTGTTAAAGCGCTTGCCTAGCATGTGTGAGGCATTGGGTTCAATCCCTAGCACCACATAAAAAATACTAAATAAAGGTTTTATGTTCATTTACAACTAAAAAAATTAAAATAAAAAAATGAAGTGGGTAAAAAATGTACTATAACTAATGTAAGATGTAAGTAAACAGGGAAACTGAATGTGGGCTACATGGGCACTATTTTCTCAAATGTCTGTAAATATAACACTGTTCTTAAAAAAAAAAAAAAGTCTACTAATAAAACATGAATAAATAAACATGAGGATTTTTGTGTTACTGAAAATCACCAGAGGGAAACATAAGTGTATTTTAATTTTAATTCTACTTAAGGATCTTAAAAATAGCTACTGTAAAGATATTTTCATATTTCACATTTGGTATATATTACAAACACTTTCTATTTGTACATTTATAACTTTAAAGGTTATTTCTCTAATATTTGGTTGTGTTGTTCATTTCTGAAGCTAAATTACTACTCTGTGAAGTTGTGTCTCAGATGCATTATAATTTCTGCTTAAGATAGCAAAAGAAACTAATTAGGGCACCTGTACTTTCCATATTGTCTTCATTGAAATGCTATTTAACATATACTAAATGTCAGTGTCAGGAATTCTAATACATTTGTAGCAGAATTACCTAACAAAAAAAAATATAGCATTGGTTTACATCAATTTTTTCATCGGCCCATTTATTATATTCACTTTTCATTTGTACAAAATCATGAAGTACATGTACAAATTATATTTATAAAATGGGGTTTAAAAATTATTTTAATTTTAAAGAGACCTGAAAATCAAATTCAAGTAATTTAATTAAGTCATTTAAACATTCCATCAGTAGCCAATATTAAAAATTTCCTGTTATATACACATAGTCTACCCATATCAAATCGTCAATTCTGTATTTTCCTACAAAACTTCAGCAAACCACATAATCACCAACCCCAATTTATCAGGCACTTGGTGTCTAGTATCTGCTGTAGGATAGAGATATATTAAGAATTAGTCAATATTTGGTCTAATGGTCTAAATATGGCATGACGACAAGCTGGGCTAAAAATTTCACAGGGACTGCATAGTGTGGGGCCTCATAATTCAATGACCCTTGAAATCCATGTTATCGTATTTCTAAAGAATCATTAATGCTAAAATGATTCCAATAAGCTGACAGATTTTATTTGTACTTTCACTTAAATAGCAATTTTTCAAAATCATAATACTGTTGATGATGTTAATATATATGAATCCTTTGTTTGTACAGGGTAATCCTTTTCCTCTTCTCAGTGGTACGCTGTGCTAATATACCAATTTTTCTTTTATTGTTCATTAATGAGACAGTAATTGCCATCAGAATCCTACTGAGAACATAGGCTTTTCAATATAAGAGGCCAAAGGATAGTTTTTGTTGTATTTATAATGATTTTCAGATACATTTTGCTCTGCATGAAATACTACCATCAAAATATTTTCTTTTTTTGAAAGATTATAGGTATTCTGAACGTGAATATGTACATGGAAGTGTTCCTCTGGTGAGCAAATTCCCATGGAAAACAAAAGATATATTGCACATTATTTAGAAATGCATAAATAGTAGAAACAAACGTTAAGTGGGCAGATCTCAGTTTCTCTTTTTACTAACGACATGGAAGAGCAACTAACAGAATACTCCTTTTTATCCAAATCCTCTAAACCTACAAAAGGGACTATTTTAAAGAGTTCAGTGTTTGAATGAGAAGCATAACTGTAGTCTTAATATGAGCTGCAACGTACTACAGTGTAAAAATACACAGTCAGCTTCAAATATTGATCATACATGAAGGGCATTTATAGAAAGATTTTATTGTATTGTTGGTTGATACCACTACCTTCAGAGTTTTTATGGTATAAAGATTTCCAGAGCTGGGTGCAGTGGCGCACATCTGTAATCCTAACAGTTCAGGAGGCTGAAGCAGGAGGATCGTGAGTTCAAACCCAGCCTTAGCAACAGCGAGGCACTAAGCAACTCAGTTAGACCCTATCTCTAAAATACTAAAAAGGGCTGGGGATGTGGCTCAGTGGTTGAATACCCCTGAGTCCAATCCCTGGTAGCCAAAAAGAAAAAAAAAATATTTCTAGAAATACATTTTAAATAATATTTTCTGTCCGTTAAGACCTCACATACTCTACTGCTCTACCATTTAAGAGAGAAATTAACCAAAAAAATAAATAAATAAATAAAAAATAAGAGAGAAATTAACAAAAATTGCAGTCTCTTATTCTTAGACTACACTCTGCACTGTAGCCCTATCATATGTATAGGAAGAAAAGTACCTTTCATGATGTCCTAAATCGGAAAGAAATTCATCTGCATGTCTTTGGAGTTCATTTCCTTCTAAATTTTTTAATTTCTTTAATTCACTCTGTAGAAAAAACCAGAGTTCTTTAGCTCCATTTTCAATTCTCCTTCTTAGTATTTCATGATCTTTTCCTAGACCTGCAGTCAAAGAATAAAAGGAATATCAGAATTTCCAAGATTTTGATAAAATTTTGGTATTTTCAATTATTTGTACTAAAGCCAATGTACTGAGTGAGGGAATCACTTATTACTTACCATTTCTGGTTTGTTTCTTATAATTTTCAATCTGTTCTTTGGCTTTAACAAGCTGCTCTTCTAAAATATGTACCCTTCCTGTGGCTGGTCCCTGATCAATGGGGCCTTCTGGTATCCTATAGTTCAGGAAAGAAAATGTAAACATTTAGCTTTTAAATTATGTAACAAAATACATGCTGAAACATGTTTACTGGTAACTCTGCAAGTCTTTAAACATACCACAAAAAGGTACCAAATGAAAATTTCTCTTCAAAGGTGTACAATTAACCACAAAAGTGGCATGATAATGAGCAAAACCAGAAAATAATAATCTAGCTCATAGATCTGTGAACTTGGAGGAGTTAAGAAACTTCAGAGATATTTTGGAAAGACTTTCATACTATTATTTAGAGTGCCATCATCAGTGGCTAAGTGGTTAATAACAAAGGAGAGTGAAGTAAAGGCTTTAAGAGAATAAGGAAGCATATATCTGAATGTGTCTCTATGGTCATGTTCAACTATCAAATGCAAAGTAATTCTAAATAATCTGTGTATCAGGCCATGTACATATATATTTCAATTCATGAATTCAAGATTTAGATTACAAAACATTGGGGTTTTTTAAAAAAATTTTTTATTGTTTTTGGTTGTAGATGAACACAATATCTTTATTTTTATTTAATTATTTTATGTGATACTGAGGATTGAACCCAGGGCCTCATGCATGTGAGGCAAGCACTGTTCTATTCTTGTCTTTCACTTTCAACTCCAGCCCCAAAACATTGGTTTTATAAGGAAGTGAAAGACAAGGATAGAAGATGAAATATATTAGGAAAAACTAAAGTTTAATGTCCTATTTGCTTCCAATCTACAACAAAAAATACTGGTCAATAATATAAAATGTTGGAACATGGTAGAACAACTACAAGATCTTTTATCAACCTATCTCCACTTTTTTTTTTAAACAAACCATGCCTATTTCTAACATGTTTTGCTTTTTATCTTTTGGCAAGATTTTGTACTCCATTTTGGCATAAATAAGCAAGTAAAAACAATGGTCTCCAAAAGATATCTGTAGCTTAATCTCTAAAACCTGTGAATGTTACCTTATATGGAATAAGAAACTTTGAATACATGACTAAGGATCCTGAGTCAGAAGACTGCCTCATGGGGGCTACAAAGTAATGGCAAGTGTCCATATATGAATGAAGTACAGAAAAATTTTACTACAAAATAGAAAAAGATCATGTGACTGCTAGCTTTGAAGATAGAGAAAGGACCATGAGCAAAGAATACAATGAATGGCAGGTGCCACGCACCCCTGTAATCCCAGCAACTTGGGAGGCTGAGGCAGGAGGGTCACAAGTTTACCTCACCAATTTAGGGAGAAACTGTCTCAAAATAAAAAGGGCTGGGGATGCAGCTCAGCAGTAGAGTGCCTCTAGGTTGAATTCCCAGAGACACAGACACATAGAGAAATTCAAAGAATGCATTCTTTCCTATAGCTTCCCTAGGAAATGCAGTCCTCTTGACAGCTTCACACTCAGTGAAACTCATTTCAGATGTCTAGCCTCCAAAACTGTTTAGAGAATAAATTTCTATTGCTTTAAACTGTTGTAAAAAATATGGCCGATTTTTAACTCAACGTCTAATTAAATGAGTAAATGTCTATAAAAGTACCCATAGTGTCTAGCAATAAATTTCATGAAGGCTACTGTTATGATGGGTTATAATATCAAAAAATCTGGGACATCTAATTCTTACCATCAAAATTTGTTTAAGGGAACTTGATTTTTAAATTTAGTCAGCAGAACTTAAATGCAAATGTCAACATAGTCCTTTGATGTGAAGAATATGATGATTTTCTTAGAGCTTTTCTAACATTTAAGTATCATGGGAGCCAAATTAACTTTTAATTACCTATGATACTTCAGAATAGATGTTTAGTAAAGAGGCTATTGTAATAGTTAAACCAGAGAATGATAATTACCTGTGAAATTGTATGTATTAACTCTGAACAGGGGCATTAAAAATAACCATCCTCCAATCAGAGTGTCTGAAGTTACAAAATGTGAATGAAAACCCTCATTTGTACATAAAATTAGGAGCACAATTATCCAATTATAAGCACACACACAAACACACACATATATATATACACACATGTATATGCACATTCACAAACGAGGTATGTACTGATATACAGTTTTTAAAACAAATGGTTTTTAAAAAACTTGACTCTTTATTTTTCAGAATTAAGATAGCTAGTTTTTAGAAAAACAATCTAAAAATAAAATGTCCACCCTTTTAGGATTTATTGTGGTAACAACAGAACATATAACAGGGATGTTCTTTTTTGGAATAATTTAGTGATAGAAAACTCAGACAATAAAAAGAGCATGTCTATATTCTCTTTTTATTTCTTCAAATATTTATGGAATAATATCAGGGGCAAAACAGGCATGGAAAAAATCACAAATGGGGGCTGGGGTTGTGGTTCAGCAGTAGCTTTCCTCTTGTCTCTGGGAAAAGTACTTAGAATCTCTTTAGTAAGTATGTTTTGGCCTATTAAACACAACTTAGAACATTCTAAAGCTTTTTCAGTCTGTATCTCTAAACTTTCAAAATTCCTCAATAAAATCAGTAAGAGTATAAGTTATAGGTTATAGATTAGTTAAAAAATACAGATTATAGATATAAGATTTTGATAAGTGAGACAGGACAATTATAAAGCAAGAACTGTCACAGACAGGCCTAAGACTCCACCTTGCTGCCTTCTATAAAAACTGTTACAAGAGCTGTTTCTGAGAAAATTAAATGAAAGCTGTCTTCTTATAAAAATTATTTTCCTGTACTTTGTACCCCACAGAATGTAATCAACTCAGGATATAATGGTAGTCATGGTGAGCTACATCGTGGGTTTGAGTACATTTATGGGACTATACAACTTTAAAATAGATTATCGCTGAGCAGGGGCGATATTTTATTTTGACTCGCCATCTCAGAGATTCAGTACATGATGGGTCAACTATATACTCAGAACCCCAAATCAGGCAGAATATCATGGCAGAATGGTGTGGTGAAAGAAAGCTGTTCAGTTCATGACAGCCAGGAAGCAAAGTGAGAAAGAGTAAGGGGCCAGGGACAAAATGTGAACCCCAGAAACATGTCCCCTTGGTGACCCATAGGTTACAAGTTTGCCTTGAGCCTCAGGTGAGACTTTTGGACTTGGATTTTGGGGCAAGCTGGAATTGTTAAGACTGTGGGAACTCTTGCAAATGGACTGAATGTGTTTTTCACTGTGAAACAGGCATGAGTTTTTAGAGGCCAGGGACAGAATGTATGGTTAGGATATGAGGTTCCCCAGAAGCTCATGTGTGAGCCAATGCAAGAATGTTCAGAGGTAAATTATTAGATTCTAAGAGTTATAACCTAATCAGTGGATTAATCCACTTGAATGGATCAACTAGGTAGTGATTATAGGCTGGAGGAGGAGTGTGGCTGGAGAAAGTAGGTCACTAGGGGACATGCTTCTAGGGTTCATATTTTGTCCCTGGCACCTTACTCTTTCTCACTTTACTTCCTGGCTGTCATAAACTGAACAGCTTTCTTCTACCACATCATTCTGCCATGATATTCTGCCTGATTTTGGGTTCAGACTATATAGTTGGCCCATCATGGACTAAACCTCTGAGAAGGTGAGTCAAAATAAAAATTTCCTCTTCTAAGTTGTTTTTGTTGAGTCTTTTGGTCACAGTGATGCAAAGCTGACTAGCACACTTGGTGAAAATACTGGCCCTGTTATCAAGTTACTCTTCTTTTAAACACTATAGGGTTTTCTACACTACAATATTTCTCAACAATAAAAGCTAATTTTCTTCAAGAATCTCTGGTGAGACTTTTATATCTGGGCATTGGATATTACAGCAGATTACCAGTTTATTTACTAAGAGGACATGATAAAATAAACTACTGCAAATCTTGAAGACCATAGAATATTTCTGAATGTCTGGTCCAGGACCCGGCCCTAAAGTTCTAAGTATAAGCATCCTGCAATACAGTTACAAGGCCTTTATATGATGCAGGCAGTATGTCAAGTGGCTTATCATCCATAACCAGTCATTTCCTAGCATGAGTAAGAATTTAGAATACTGTCAAAAATATTCAAGCACATCAAAAAGAAACTAAATTTCCAAAAGAAATATTTGTTTCCTTTCAAGCACACCTTCAATTTTTGAGAAATGCTTTAAGGTCAAGATGAAATAAAGTTGAACCACTACTAAAACTGCACTTGGAGAAGAAGAGGGAAAACAAATACTAGCAAATAATTTGGGTTGTTTTCTTCTCTCTCTTCTTAATTTCTTTTTACAGAAATGATTATCTTACTTATATCCTGATCCTAGAGTAGACACTATATTCTGACACCACTTTTTTTTAATTTTTATTTTTACTTTTATGCTGATGACTGAGTCTGATTTTGCTTATTTCTCACTGATAGGCTAGAAAACTGAGCTAGGCAAAAAAAAAAAAATTAAGTGGTTTGTTACAAATTTTGTTCCAGAAACCACTAAAATATTTGCAAATTTTTATTTAACTTCTAAATAAACATATCTTCAAATAATATTTCCATCTTTGGAATAGTAAATGTATTACTATGGAAATCTAATATTTTTTCTCCACAATTCAATGATGAAAATAAAGTAAGTTGAATTGAAGAAATGAAGGGAACCCCCTATCAAAAAGGAAAAACACCTATGATTCTGGCAAAATTTGACTTTGAAAATATTAATCTCATCCTCTTCAAATTCTTTCCATGTTGTTGACTTAAATTGACCATCTCTATTTTCATCCCTGTTTTCATTTTAATGCAGCTTTAGAAATCCATATTTGAGATCAGAGTATTCAATGAATTACATGGTTCAATTTATTTTATGGAAAAAGTTTCCTAGCTCTCTAGAATCAACCACTTCTTAACATATAAAAGCTAATATAATACAATATTTATTTCTCCCTAATGAGTTCATCACCATTGCATTTCCTATATTAACAGATGAGTGCAGTTTCTGCATGGACTATTCTAAAAAAATAGTGTTCTGACTTGTTTCTGTTGCTATTAGTTGTGTGCAGTATAATAAAGCTTTGAGATTATTCAAGTAATGATTAATTAAAAAAGAAAAGGAAGAAAAGCAAGCAAGTACTCAAAGCTAAATTAGTCTAGATTTAAATAGATGCATTCATATATTATTTTCTCCACAAAACAAGGATATATACAAGATATATACCCAGACACATCTAAAAGCTGCAACATGTACATTTATGTACATTTATATTCACAGTAGAACACTTTAAAACAAGTTGATAGATTAAAAATATTAGAGTCATGGAAATCTAAGGGTATGACATGTTAATGTGGCTGAATATTTATCACACAAAACCACTGGTTTTCAAAGGGCTTAAGTTTATAAATCACGTGCTTTTTCTTCTACTTATTTTGGTTTGTTCTTGAGTCAATGATGAAAATAATAACTATTATCATGTATAGTACTACCATTATATTCAAGGCCTATGTTTATCATTTAATATGTATTATTTCATTCAAAAACAACTTTAAGATTCCAAATCTACTTAGTGTATAGTCAAAGCTGGAATCCAGACTTTTATTATTCTTGCTTCCTGTTAGTAGAATAAATTAAAACACATTAAGAATATTCATTGTGAGATGAATGAATTAACCCAATGGTAGCCTAATTTAGTTTTCTATACTGGTGACAGGTGCTAGAGCCAAATATTCTGTCTTTTTAAGACAGGGGTTCAGAATTCCTAGGCATCCAGAGAAAAATTGTGTTATGCTATCCTGGACTTTATCCCACTCACATCAAGCCACTCTGAGATATGTATCATCCTTAACAGTGTGGATAAGTCAGAGAATCCATCATCACCACTGAAAAAAATCATTCAAATTGCTGGAAAAGCACATTATCTAGAACACCAGTATAGAAATTATTTTCTTTTTTTCAGTACTAAGGATCAAACCCAAGTGGGGTAGGGAAGGGAAGCGTGGAAGGAATAGACAAACTCTAAATAGGGCAGAGGGGTGGGAGGGGATGGGAGGGAGCATGGGGTTAGAAATGATGGTGGAATGTGATGGACATTATTATCCAAAGTACATTTTAAAGACATGAATTGGTGTGAATATACTTTGTATACAACAGAGATTTAAAAAAAAATTGTGCTCTATATGTGGAATAAGAATTGTAATGCATTCTGCTGTCATATAGAAATTAAAAAAATTAATAGTAATAATAAGGATCAAACCCAAAGCCTTGCACATGCTAGGCAAGCACTCTACCACTGAGTTATAAATCTCTGGCCCTAAAACTATAGGAGCTAGAGGAAGAGAGATCTTGATAAGAGTTTTAACATATATTAGCTGTGTGACTTTGGGCAAGTTACTAAACATTTCCCAGCCACTATTTCCTCATCTAGACGATGAAAATAACAATAGTACTACAATTTTATTTTGAGGAATAAATTCTCCAAAATAGTAAGAGCTCAATAAATGTTACCTATTAACATTTTTATTGTGTGCTTTTGTGGAATAGCACAAAACACTGTGAAATATATCCTACCTCCCACTATTTTTCTAAAGAACATAAGGAATGTGACAACAGCTTCCTGGTATTATACTGCTGAGGTAAACTCAGTCACTGATCTTAAAAAAAAAAAAAAATTCTACATATCACAGTAAGTGTTTAGATAGGTCCTCCCTAGAAAACACAAAGGACTATAATGTATAGCAAAAACAATGATAAATTTTTAAAGATTTTTTTTTAAAAAGGAATACCTTACATTATCAACATCTTATATAGTTGATATTTTTTAGGTTTGATATTTGTGTATTTGGTTTTTTATTATGCTACTTGGAGATGTCAGGTGAAAACTAACAAAATGTAGTAACTTCTCTAGCAGTGATGAAAACCTACACCACCACCTGTATTAGTTCTGAGATGTCCTGCAGGCCTGTTTCTCAGTGTCCTAATGCAAAGCAACCTGGTTCCCTTTCAAATGTGCTACTCCTCTTAATAAGGAGCTATATCTTTTTTTAAAAACTCTTCATTTTCCTTATATAAAAAATAATTCACTTTAATTATAAAGCATTTGGGAAAATTCCAGGAAAGTGTAAAGAATAAGATGAAAATTATCAATGTTCAAACATTTTATAATTAAGAATGTAATGGATATTCTTACCTATTTCTTCTATTTATATAGATTCTATTTTTGTTTTTGCAAAATGACATAATTCTATTAATATGTCTTTGTATTGCATTTTTAATCACTATATCAACTGTCAGTCTATGAGCTTATTTATATGTCTGTGTAGTCCATGTTTTACGATAATCCACATCACAAGTTAGGATAATACTACCTACTGTTATAAATAACTATATTATCAAATCTCAAAAAAAAAAAAAAAAAAAAAAGTTCCAGATGTGAACAACAATATGTCAGTTTTAAATAGCACACCATTCCAAGCAGCATGATGAAATCTCACTCAGTTCTGCTATGTCCCACCTGGGTCATGAATCTTTGTCCAGTGTATGTATACTGTATAAGGTAATAGCCCTGTGTCACTTAGTAGCTGCTTGTCATGTAATTGTATTCAAGTAAGAAGGTCAGCCCCCCCCCCAAAAAAAAATAAAAAACAATAAAAATTTTAAAAAATAAATAACAATTTTTTAAAAAAATAATAAGGAGCTGTTCCACCAAGGAGCTTTTTCGCTAATCCTCCCCAGCCAGGTTGAATTTCCCAAATCTCTCCTCTCTGCTTCCCTTCGCTGTCAAATCATGATGAAAGGAGCAAAAAGTACTCACACACTCCTTTTACATTTTGTTTAGAAAGTTCTTCCACTAGTCTATCACTTTTAAATTCCAACTTCCACAGTCTTTAGGCAAGTTCTTTACTACTTCCTAAGTATGATGGCCTTTTCTCCAATTTCCAACAGAATCTTCATTTCTATCTGAGACTTGTTCCCCACTTCTATTACCTTCTTGCTCCTTACTAGAATCACCGGTGAGGCTAAGGAATGTGATGGCTTCCTGGATAGAGACAATCTGAATCTTTTCCTGCTCTCCACCTTCCATAACAAATCCAGACAAAGTTATCAAAAACAACAGAGGTAGAGAGAAATAATGTTTAAGAAATAAAAAGAAAGAACTGGGATTTTGGGAGCTTTCCTCCCTAATCAATTTAGAGAATCAGATTCCTTAAAGTATCAATGATATACTCTTAAATAACAGTTGACAACAACAAGTGAGGGCAATCAGATTTTCTTCTTGACAAAAACAACATTTAATCCTTTAAAGTGATCCAGAAATCTAATTCAAAACAAAACTAGAGGGGCTGGAGTTGTGGCTCTCACCTAGTATGTGTGAGGCGCTGCTGGGTTCAATCCTCAGCACCACATAAAAATAAATAACTAAAATAAAGTATTGTGTCCAACTACAACTTTATATATATATTGAGAGAGAGAGAGAGAGAGATAATTCTAATGACCATCCAAATTCTGAATCATTGATTCTCAATCTAATGTTAAAGAATACTAAAAAAATAGGAACAGGTTAAGGTAATACTTCTAAATTAAATATATAATACACTGGTGTTTCATGATGCCTATCCTCTTTAGATGAATGTAGCTGAGAGTCATAAAACCAGTAAAATGATCTTCTGAATAGTAAATCTGAGACATTAAATCTCAGCCATGGAGCATATTTCATGAATGCCAACAAAACCAGTAAAGAGCAGACAACACTAAAGAAGCTGAGACTGGCAGGTTCTCTGGCTAACTAAATCTGCATATGTATATTTTTGCCTTTTGTCCCAATTTGTCTCCTCTTATAAAACTGTCTTTGCTCTTGGGTTCTCTGAATTGGTGATTTGAGACAAAGTCTCTCTGCTTGTCTTTATAGTTGACTTTGAATAAACCTATTTTCCTGCCAATTTAAACCCATAATATTTGTGGAATATGATGAGCAGTAATGCCTAGCCTCTTGCCCCCACATAGTAACAAAGCATATCCACAAGTAATAATTTTCCACTTGGAGATCAGCTACCATGTATAATTCAACTCCATGAACAAACTTTGGTGCCATTTAAGTGCTGATATATGGTAAGTGCTCAAGAAACATCTACCAAATGAATGATGCTTTCAAGAATGCCTCAATAACAGTAGCTTTCCAATAAGTAAAAAGAGTGTTTCCCACAAAAGATAGAAATACATGAAATGCATCAATCCCAATGCTGAGGATACACTCTGGTTTAGTTTCAATAAATCAATAGATAGAAAATCCAAAGGGATTATTTGTATCCTAGAGGATAAACTGTCCAGTTCTAAAATGAAATGTCCTTTAATTTTAAAATGAAATTATGAGACAGAAAGAATTACATTCCTTAAATGCAAGCCCAATATCACATCCTCCACTAGAGTCCTTGTTTGCTTTTCACCAAAAGGTGCTGTCTCTCCCAAGCCCTTGATAATTAAGAAAGATTTCACAGAGAACACAATTCCCCTGTAAATGTCATTGCTTGAATGAAGGGAAAAAATAGGTCATAGGTCAGCTTTTCCTCAATCCATAAATATTGCTGCCATTCTTTTATCCATAAATTACAAATGTGTACTTTATTTCAATTCATATTCTTACAATGTTTTCCTGAACTACTTTCCAACAGAAAAAAACTATAGCACAAAATACAAAGTGAAAGCCATCCAAAGGGATTCAATGACTATTCTAAAAATGAAGCTGGTTCCAAAAAAAAAAAAAAAAGTGTAAAAAAATTTTTTTTAAAAAGTTGCAAAAGTACAAAATTGCAGAAAGGCCTTAATAATTATTTCCTCAGTTAATAAGCAAATAGAAGCTTTCTGAAGAACTAGGTGAGATCTGGAAGCAATGACCTTTTGTTCATTCCCAGTTTTTTTTTTTTTTTTTTTTTTTTTTAAAACATCATCTTGCTATACATTTTAGACCTTTTTAGTTATAACCAACTCACACAAAGATACACAAAAAGCCTGCTTTAACAGTGCATACTTCTCACAGTTTATGTGCTAGAATAAGTCTTAAAGAAAACAACTAATTTTCAGCTGAGATATTATAGTGTAGCTTATCTGAGAGATTTAAGACCAAAATAAAGACTCTCTTCAGTATCCCTTAATGTTACCAATGAAAAAAAATGACCTGTTTGCAACATCACAATCATAACACAATTTAACCTTTAATAGCTTAACTGCCTTTCATCTAACAGTATTAAGCTGCTTTGCCAATGATAATCAAGTTATACAAAATCCCAGTGAGGTAAGCATTATCAACAATTGAAAGTTAATCCTTCTGGATTTTTTGGGTATGTACAGGCTGCAATGTAACATAGTTGTTAGAACAAGGGAGTTTAAGTTCAAAGATACAATGTATTACAAGCTCTCAGAAGAAGAATCTCATGCACCTTTCATGTTCTTAAAAACTACAGTCTAGGCCTGGGGTTGTGGCAGAGCTCATGCCTAGCATATATATATAAAGGAAAAAAAACCTTCAATCTAAACCTGAAGTGAATATCAACGGTTTTTTTTCTTTCATTGAAAATAATAACTAACAATTGGCCCAGAAAAAGCCATCTATCATTAATATCAAGTCCAAGGGTAAATTCTTTTCATGTTAAAATAGAAAAATTTTAAACTAGCTCTACATTCATTTAAGTAACTTTAATGTATTCACACAGCCATTCTCAGGAGAGAACAATTGACCTTTTGTATAAAATTTTGTTTGTTTCTGAAGTGTTACAGAGCTGGGCCTTCTGAGAAACTGAGGCAGCACAAAGGACCCCCCCTTTTCAAACTCCACTCTTGTGATCAAGTCAGAAAGATTTTAGACATGTAACTCAGAGTAGTAGGCATGAGTTTATTGAAAGGATAAGAAAAAGGAAAGGGGACACTCTCAAGGGAGGGAGCGGGTCCTCTCAGAGAAGAGAGGGACAATGTGCCTCTCCTACACTCCAGTTATATTGGGGATCCCAGACAAGCTTCCAGAGAGTCTAGCCCAGGTCTACCTCTTGACTTTTAACTGACAGCAAGATGACATCAGAATTTCAAGTCCCCACTGTCATAGCAACTTTAGGTCACCTTGGCCCATGCTAACCAGTTCTAATTGGATTCTTTTTTTTTTTAACCCATTGGAATTAAAATTCCAAATTTTAATTGTATTCTTTGTTGACTACCTTTGTTTTAATGTTTAACAGAAAAAAAAAATTATTCTAGGTCCAAATTTTTTTTACTCAACATTTAAATTCCGAATAATATAGAATTAATCCAAATCATATAGCAAAGAATTCTGAAAAGTGAATGCACAATGAGTCACATGATCTTTAATAATCTGCACAGTACCATCTTGCATATTGATTTCTTTTATGCTATCAATTGGATTCTTAACCATACATTCTTACAGATTTTATGGTAAGGAAGACCTCCCCTTATTTCCCAGAGTCTTAGGATCTGGCCACAAAAGTCTCCCTCTTCAGGGTAACTTGAGTCCTCTTATCAACATTATTTGGAGCCTGCATTTCTCCTGCTTTTGAAAGGTAGTTTGCTCTGGAATGTGGCATATCCTGTCCATTTATGCCAGGCAGGGCTGCAGGTAAATTGCTTCTTGGAAAAGAAAGCATGTGGGGGTCAGCACAATGGGCCCACTGTATAGAATTATTCTATTAACTTGAGTTCTCAGCATTCTCACCTGCTGTCCCCTAATGGAAGTGTCAACAATGTACTTTCTTTTTCCTCCATAACTATAGATTTTTAAACACATACATACACACACACACACACACACACACACACACCATACACACAGCATTGTTAAACAAAATATACAAGAACCTAAAAAATATAATATTTTCCCAAATAAATACAGAAATGTTTCTGTTTTTCCCTTGTAATTAAATGACAAATGTGTAAAATTCCCAAAATACGGCTAATGTGTAAAATTCAGCAACAACACCACCTTTCTTCCCCATGGAGAATTTTATCCAGGCAGATGGAGTACCAGAAGGTGAAAGAACATTACTGTCCTTGTCTTCAGGCATATGATATCAGCCTTAAGTATGAAACCTATTTCTAACAAATGCCAGGAGATGAGAAAAAACATGGCTTAAGTGGGATTTTCACTGAAATATTAAACCCTAAAATTATGTGATTGTGTTTTAGAATCTTTATCTGAAAGTAACAAAGAGAGTATTAGCCTTTTTTATGTGATATGTTCCCACTTCACAAAAGGACTGTAGTTCTCCCATATCCCTAATGTATTCCAGATACTAATAAACATTTAGGAAATGGATGAATGACACACTGGGTTCTGGCATGATGTCATCCAGGCATGAAACCTTTTTTGTTTGGTTAAAAGAGGAAGAGAGAGATCAAGGAATTTTTCCACTGGTATTTTTTCTTTGGCTCCATGATGCACACCTAAAAACAATTTTGCAGGTACAACAAGATGTTAGGATTTCAGCAAAAGCATAAGCTCCTTTTTATCTCTTGTTACAAATTCATGGATATGATCAGTGAAAACCTACTCATTGCAAAGTCATTTCCAATCCCAAAAACTTAGAACTCATATGGTTATAAAAAATACTAAATTTTCTGCCCACAAATTTATGGTCAATTAATGATTCTTATTTTTGTACAAGAAAAATATATAGACTTATAAGGAAAAAGTGAAGTAAGAAGTCCTCTCAAATATCAAAGACAGGATGACCTGGAAATAACTATAATAGATTGGATGATCCAATGGTATGTCATGGATTTGTTTCTTTCCTCCACAGATAAAGAGGGTATCTCTGAAAAGATGCACAAGATGCAGTCACCCCAGGGAGGAGGAAGTGAGAGATTAGGTTGATAATGGGAAATACCTTGACACTTGTATGTCCCTTTTGAAGTATTTGAATGCTTTACCATGTCTATGTATCACCTTTTAAAAAACTGTTATCTCTTACTGTGCCAAAAATCATTAAATTTATTACTGTATAAGGAAGGAAAAGAAATGAGAGTAGAGATCTTCCCTCTAAGTGAATGAATGTGAATCTCTTGAGTCATGATAAGCAGAATGAATATCAAAGCAAAGGTCTGGAAAGTTCTGTATAATTGTAAGTCTGTGAGCCAAATGTGCATTTTTGAGTTTATACAAGCCTGTTATCCTTTATTTCTTTTATCTGCATTTAAAATAGGTAAATAATACTATTAATAGGCTTTGTTATTTAAGGAAGGGAATTCCTGAAAAAAATCAGGATTATTTATCTAAAGGTTTCATCATAAAGAAATTCATCTAGATTATATATAAGAACAAAAAAGTAGTACCCATAAGTGGATTTTATATTTTTCCTCAATAAATACTTCTGAAAATGTTTGTCCCCTGTATAAAGCTGAAGAAAGAAGCAAAACTGAAAAGGAGAAAGAGCTAGCGGAAGAGAATAAAAAGGAGAGACCCCCCCTAAAAAAAAAAAAAAGGAGAGAGGAAAAAGGGAAAGAAGAAAAAAATGTGATAATATGATAATATGCAGTCCTAAGAATCACAATTCATCTTTTAAAAATTACCAATTACATGACAGTTACTTAAGGATTAACATGAAAAAGAAACAGCTACTATTCTCAAAGAGTTTATGACCTGGCCAAAAAGATATATACAAATTATGAGTTGCAGTATATAAAATTTATCATTTGGAATGAGGGTTTTTAAGACTATACAAGAATCCTCAGCACCACATAAAAATAAATAAACAAAGTTTAAAAATTTTTTAAAAAAGAATAGATAAATAATGTCAGTGAAGCTAAAGTGTTTAAAAAGTGTAGCCACACCTGCCATCCTAAAAATTAAGAGTTTACTGCGTGACGAAGGAAGCGAAAGACATTTAGAACAGAAGGAAGAGCAGGAATAAAGGAACAGCACTGCGAAAGAGCATGCTGTAGTCAGGAATATGAACTGATATTATATGATGAGCATATGGTACATGGGACTACAGAAGTAAACTTAAAAGGCGAGATTAAGGTGGAAGGTGGAGTACTAGAAATAAAGCCAGAAAATTTGGTAGACCCAATTTTCTTAAACTATAGAAGCATGTTTATTTTAAAAGGAAATTGTGTAAATATTTGACGGGGTTATGATTGATAGTAGTGTTTTAATATAAAACCATTTTTTCTTCAGAACACAAATACACTAACCATTGGTATACAAATTAATGGTAGTATTAAATAATTACCCTATCTTATTAGTGACATCAGGTTCTCTTGGAAATAGTTTGTAACTTATTTTGTTTTAAATGAATTTGAAAGCAAAAAGGCTTTACTTACCATGAGATGGTATATAATTTACATTTGTCGTTAATTTAGATCAACAGCCTCCTCCCAAACCAGTAGTGTTTAACCACACAAAAAATACAGGTGCACCTTTCCTTTCATAAAATAAGGCATGTACACATCCTACATACTTGTATATCTGCAAAATCTAACTCCAGGAACATTTACATTTAACATTATTTTATCAGTCCAATCCTCAAGATTCAGTACACTGAATATCACAGACTGTGTTGCCATCTTTCATGCCTAATTTTGTAAAATTCTCAAAATATTACCTAGAAAACATAATTTTATTCATAAAATATTAATAGCATAAGTACTACATAAGTAAGTTTCCCTTAGTAAAAATTTTCTAAGAAACATACTAATTTCTATCTGCTATTTCTTGTAAAGACAGCAAAAGATCAGTAAACAGAAACTCTAAAGACTTAGGTGTAAAGTCCTTGCTTGGCATCTGGAGGGCCATCTTAAAAAAAAGTTTTGCTTTCCCACCCAAAGGCCTTTCTAAGAAAGGCTCACTACTCCTGTCATACAACCCAACCCTTCACCAACTGCATTCTTTCCCTATCTATGGAGAGATGTGCCTTTATTTGTCAGCTCTGACGAACTCTCATGTATATCTCTGCCTGGTCTCTTTCATTTCTGTCTCCCAGTTCCTCGCTTTCCTTTCATTAAGACTACTGGGTTAATTATAAAAATAACTATTTGACTAAGGTCATATAATTTCTGGGCTTCACCTTTTTTCTTCTAGGAGGCATAACTTTCCTTAATGTACAAAAATTTTATTTTGTAGTAAATAACTTTTTCCTAAATATGCACAAAAATTCAGTTAACTTAAAATATATCAGTCTAAAATATTTTAAAGTTATGTAACATTCAACAGGTACCCAAATACCTTCCAAGTGGAAAAAAGAAAACAAATGAAACAAAAACAAAATCAGATCTATGATTAATGATCTATCCCCAAAAAGGAAGAAATAATTTTCTAAAACTAAACTTTGTATAATTAACCAGTATCGGGGCTGGGGTTGTAGCTCAGTGCTGAGCGCTTGCCTTGCCCTGGGATTAATCCTCACACCACATAAAGATAAACAAATAAAAATAAAGTTCTTGTGTCCATCAACAACTAAAAAATTTTTTTAAAAAATTAACCAGTATCTCCTTTTCTGGGGTTTTAAAAGTTGCTGTTGCTTATCTTCTATTTTAATAACAAGTAAAACTTTTTCTTTTCTTACCCATAAGCTCTTTAAGTCTTGTATAAAATAATAGCTCTTCCATGGAATGCTTTTCTCCAGATTAGACTTTAGTCCATCCAGGAATTTTCCTTAGATTAATTGCACATTCAATCAGCAGCAACATACAAGCTAATGAAATGATTTCTACCTTGTTCTACAATTTTGTCACTTTTAGACCTGCTATAGCAAAATCTGAAAACCATTTCATAATACTTAACCATAACACACTATTTTAATAAATGCAGTCATCAACATCCCTTTTAAATTTGCCATATTATTAAAAAAAAATAACCATTTGCTCTTTTTTTATTAACCAAGGATTTAACCCAGGGACCCCCGCTTTACCACTGGTTCACATCCCTAAGCCCTTTTTTAATTTTTTTATTTTGAGACAAGGTCTCACTAAGTTGCTTAGAGCCTCACTAAATTAATTGCTGGAGCTAATCTGGAACTTGTAATCCTCCTGCCTCAGCCTCCCAAGCCACTGGGATTACAGGTGTGCACCATCATACCTGGCTTCTTGATATTTTTGAACAAACAGGATAACACAGTATTTACTTCTTAAAAATAGTGTATTTCATCTATTTAGACAGCACAAAAGCTCTTAAAGGAATTTTAGTATTACATGTTTAGTATTACATGTTTTATTCTCTGCTATTACAAATGCCAAAAGATCAAAGTTAGATCTCTACCAGTTTATGTAGTACAATTAATAAACTTGTACAATTAATATACGCAACATTATCAACACACAACACCTTTTTAATGACTACAAATCAATAACAATGCCTAAAAATGAACAATAATTAGCTCAATGAGTTTACTATTCTACTTTGAGATAAAGCAAACAAGAACAACATGAACAAAGCAATTACTACACCTCTCACTGCATGCACTGATCTTTCTTTCCATCTGAAGACTTCCTAGCAATAAGCCAAGTCAGAAAGTCTTTAACCCTTTATCTATCATAGGGCTTATAATTTTAAATAATTACTTAAGTTTTTAATCTTATACACATAAGCATGTATGTATACATAATATATGTGTATACATATATATATTTAACAATAACATTAGAGAGTTTTACAGAACGTAGTATATTGATATTTTTAGCCATACATAAGTAAAATGTATAATTCCCATGGCCACACTTCAATTTATATTAAAGACAATACTGTCTCTAATATTAGTACTGCATTCTGAATCTATATAGGCATCCTAAAATTGTATTAAGTATAAGCACATTACAAACTCTATCAAGATTGACTGATATTTCTTACTGGCTACTTGCAATGTCTAATATATGCCTTAATTATAAGCTTAGAAATCAGGGAAAGGTCATAGTAATTTTCTTGGCATAGGCTTATGTGGTATTAGAAATTTATAAGTGCATTTTACTGAAGAGAAAGAAAATTGATAGACCTATAGTCTACTTGTACATCTAAACCTATTTCACTCTGATAAACTGCTTAATATTTGTGTGCCAATTATAAAATGTGAGTTATACTGTTCTTTGTCCAGATTAATTAAGTTAAGCAATCAGTATTTGAGAATCATCCACTTTGTACTGATAACATGGTATTTTCTAGTATATAAGTAGTTGGCCGCCTACCAGGAACTCACAAATTCATGTGTTATGTAATGTGATAATAACAGTAGCATAAGATACACATTAAGAGGACAACCATTGGCCAATTTAACATCAACCCATGCCACCAGCTATAGAAGTGCCTTGGCAGACATGTTTGTGACCCTCTCTCCTTCTCCCATAGTTGACTGAACATGCTAACATCTTATACAAGTTGGACCACTTTCTTTCTACTGGAGTTCATAATCTACTAGATTATGAACTGATTTTCGCTAGTTTCAGATGATCATTCAAACTGAGTTTAGAAAAATTCAGGAGGGGTAGGGTACCCATATTTAGTCATGTGCACACTGAAGCAATGAAAGCAGATGGATGGGCAATAAGGAAGAAAAAGGGAGTTAAAAAGGACAAAAAGAGAGAAAAAGACAGAAAGAGAGAACAAAGAGAGAGAAATTTGAGATTTTAAAGGTCTGGGTTTACACCAGCTGTCCAATTTCTGTTTCTAGATCATCATGAGTTCTTTACTACCTGACCCCTGCCCTGCCCCCTGGGTTCCAAATATCCATGTTTCCTTACAAAATAAACTCACATTACAGCAAGGTGGGTTTATTTAATTTGAAAATAAATAAATAAATAACTGACCAAGATGTTTCATTTCTATGGTTTATAAATTAAAAACTCGAGGAGGATTACCAACTCAAAGGCCACACTGAGCTGATAAGTAAATTGTAGAGATGGAATATAAATTTGGATTTGTCTGACTACAAAGCCTGAATGAAGGAATGTATAAATGAATGAGATTTTATAAACCAGATATACAAACTAGAGATAAATACTGAAATAAATAAATAAATGCCAAAAAATAATGATAAACAGAATTCACTTGATGTTAAATAAATTAGACTAGGGCCTAGGATGTGATGAAATTTGCCTGAAATCCCAGCTCCATGGAGGTTAAGGCAGGAGAATCATGAGTTCAAGTCAGCCTGGACAGTACAGGGAGACCATATCTTAAAAAAAAGTTATTCCTGTTAATTAATTAAAAGGAAATATATGTGAAAGTACCTAGAATGTGGCACAAAGGATACATTAAAATATTAGAAGAACTTGACTTCTGAATCTACATGTCTTTATCCTTTTGACTTATAGTCTCTACTTCCTCTCTCTTACCATTTGATCTATCATCTTTTAATCTTTATCCCATTTTTAACGTCCTTAATAAGCAAATAGCAACAGTGACAAACAGTAAGTCACTTTCTCTAAACTTCTGAATAAGGAGATTCAAAGTTTGATATTAAGAATTAAACAAAGATTCTTAGATGCCTAATCCAGATGTAATTCAAAAAGCTTAAAGGAAATAAAGGTAAACACTGTCTTCCTAAATATTTGTATCACAAAAACGAGATGCCCATTATCAAAATGGGACTGAGGCTGGAGATGTAGCTCAGTTGTAAAATGCTTTCGTAGCATGTGTGAGGTCCCAAGTTGAATCCTTAACATTGCAAAAAATAAAAAAATAAGGCAGGGCTAGAAAGAACAAACAGCTTCTATGTTCTTTTATTAATCATTAACATCAAGTTATTGACCTTAAACAAGAATAAACAAAACCCAAAATCACTAGAAGAAAAGAAATAATGAAGATCAGAATAGAAACAGAGACCAAAAGAACAACACAAGAATCAATGACATGGAGTTGATTGTTTTAAAAAAAAGGGGGGGGGGGGAGCTGGGGATATAGCTCAGTTGGTAGAGTGCTTGCCTCAAATGCATAAGGCCCTGGGTTCAATCCCCAGCACCACACACACACACACACACACACAAAAAAAAAAAAAAAAACCTGAAAACTAATCAAAAGAGAGAGAAGACTCAAATAAAATTATAAGTGAAAAAAAGGAATATTAACAACAGATATTACTGAAATCTAAATGATCTGATCATAGGGAATATTTTGAAAAAATATATACCAAAATTTGGAAAATCTAGATGAAATGGACCAATTTCTAGACAAATATGAATCTACCGAAATTGAACCTGAGGATATAAAGAAACCAAACTAAATCAATAACAAGCACTGAGACTGAAGCAATAATAAAATTTCCCAACAAAGAAGTTGAGAACCAGATGGATTCACAGCTGAATTTTATCAGAATTTTTAAGGATTACCAATATTCCTCAAATGATTCCATAAAATAGAAAGAGAAAAAACTCTTCCAAACTCATTGTACAAAGTCAGTATTATCCTATTACCAAAACCTGATAAAGATAGAGCAAAACAACAAAAAAAAAGCTACAGCCCAATATCCTTGAAGAACATCGATGTAAAAATCCTTAATAAAATACTTGCAAACTGAATTCACTATCACATTAAAAAGATCATATATACCATGATCAAGTTGGTGTTCTTCCAGCTAGTTCTACATATACAAACCAATAAGTCTAATTCACATGAAAACAATCAAGGATGAAAATCTCATGATCATCAATAGATGCAGAAAAAGCCTTTGATAATATTTAACCTTCTTTTATGATATAAACTTTAAAAATTTAAAAATAATCCAGAATAGAGGGAACATACCTCAACATAATTAAAAAAATATATAAAACAAACCCACAGCCATTATCAAACTGAATGGGGAAAACTGAAAGCATTTGCTCATAAATCAGGAAAGATTCAAGGGTATCCACTCCCATCACTCTTATTCAAGTAATGGAAACTTTAGCCAGAGCAATCAAGCAATATAAACAGATAAAAGGAACACAAATAGGAAAGAAGAAAGTCAAATTATCCTTGTTTTGCAGAGATATGATTCTACACCTAGAAAACCCTGAAGAGTCTACCAAAAGTCTCTTAGTACTGAGAAACAAATTTAGCAATGTAGCACAATAAAAATCAACATAGAAAAACTAGAGGCTAGGCATGATGGTGCACACCTGTAATCCCAGTGGCTGGGGAGGCTAAGGCAGGAGGATCACAAGTTCAAAGGCAGCCCCAGCCTCAGCAACTTAACAAGGCCCTAAGCAACTTAGTGAGACCCTGTCTCAAAATAAAAAACAAAATAAACAGGGAGACTACCTCATGAGCCAAGATCCAGGCCAGAACACCCAGGCCAGAACGCCCACACCAGGCCCAATTTATTCTCATAGCATTCACTGCGCTAAAAGTAATATGTGAAATCAAAGATACAAAGGTACAATCAGCATGTCTAAGATGACAGTCATCAGTTGGGAATACAGGAATGACTTACAGTCAGATTCAAATGGTCCCCAAAACAACTGGGCTTATTCATGAATTCATCCATTCATTTCACCTGTATTTTATTCAAAGTATCAGGTTTTGAACACTAAAGTACAAAGCTGAATAAGATGGTTAAAGGTACTGATTTAAGATTCAGCACAATAGCAACTATATACAAAACTAATACAGTGTGGAAGTACAATGACAGGAGTAAAGCATAGGTGCTGAGTGAACACAGAGAAATGGTGCCTAAACGAGATGAATGGGATAAAGATAAGATTCTCACAGGAGAACATACTTGGGCTCTGTCTTAAACAATTGCACACATCTGTAATAATTTTACACTTTACTTTAGGTTCTTTATCAAAAAGAAAAAAATAAGACTCTGATAAAGAAAGGAAGAAGAACAATGCTAGAATTGCTATAACTTCCATGGAAACTCCAAAAGCAGTGGTTTTCAAAGTGTAGTCCTTCAACTGTAGCATCAACATTTACCTAGGAACTTCTTAGAAATCCAGATTCTCAGATCCCACCCCAGAACCAGTAAATCATAAATTTGGTGGATTGAGCTCAACAATCTACATTTTAACAAGCCCTCAATGTGGATCTGATAAAACAGTAAAGTCTGAAAACTGTTATACTAAACATTTTGGTATTTAAATTACTGACCAAGAATTGGTGCTGGGGTACATATCTGTAATCCACCCACTTTAGGAGCCAGAAGCAGACATGTACGTTTGAAATCCCAGCTAAAGATCTTTCAGAATATCCAATCATTATTTATCCTTCAATCTTTGTACTAAGAACCAAGAAAAGTAAGAGACTGAGGCATGAAAAAATGAGGTTCACTGTATTGGAATGTTTAGACTGAAATAATGGTAATAATCAAATTACCAGATAAGCATTCTTGTTGCTATAAAAAAATGCCACCCACCTCTACTCTAGAGCATTTAAAAACAGAGAGGAAGCATTATTTAAAGCTTTTCGTGTTTAATAAAAGATATTATATTTTATTACTGTATATACTTCCCAAAGTCTTCAGCTCTTATACCAGTTTTAGCACCTATCAGCCTTGTCATATGGAACAATTAATTTTATTCCTGAATAAGATAGTATAGTGGACTTGTGGTATCTGAACCTGCAGATTCAAACAATGTCAGATTGAAAATGTAGTATGCCTAAAAGAGAACTACATCTATACTGAACATGTACACATTTGTTTTCAGGAGGAGAATTATTCCTTAAGCAACATAGTACAACAGCTATTTATATAGCATGTATATTATATTAGGTATTAGACGTAATCTATGGATTATTTAAAGTATAAAGCAGGATATGTATAGGTTAGATACAAATACTATACCATTTTATATATGAAACTTGGAGCATTGGTGGATTTTGATATCCATGGAAGGTCCTGGAACCAATTCTCTGCAGATACTGGGGACTCTTGTATATGTAAAATGCTAACACATGATGAAAAGTTAAATGTTATTATTACTTCTGAGAACAATAAAGCATATAAAAAGGCATGTACCATGTGGTGGGTGCCTATAAGATGCCCCCATTGATGTCCATTTTCTGGCAACCAAGCCCTTCAGAAATTCTTACCCCAGGTGTGAGTGGGACCTGTGATTTGTTCACATCAATAGAATATTGCCAAGGTGAGGGGATGTAACTTCAATGATTGTTAAAAAATAATGAAATTTCATCTTGCTAGCAGATTCTCTCCCTTGCTGCCTTTGATGAAGTAAACTACTACACTATGAGCTGCCCTATGACGAGTTCCACTGAAAAAATGAATGAGGGTAGTCTCTACCAAACAGCAAAAAATTTAAAGGCACCATTCAACAAGACCCAAGCAAATGAATTCTGACAACAATCAGGTGAGTTTGGAACTGTATTCTTCCCAGTTGAACTCTGAAATAAAACTATAGGGCTGGGGTTGTGGCTCA
Organism: Marmota flaviventris; assembly: GCF_047511675.1. Taxonomy (NCBI): domain Eukaryota; kingdom Metazoa; phylum Chordata; class Mammalia; order Rodentia; family Sciuridae; genus Marmota; species Marmota flaviventris. Next base: position 67,435,498 of record NC_092499.1, read on the forward strand.
ATAGTGTAGCTAATGTTACTTTCATACTTTGTTCTCTTCAAAACCATTGTGTTTAGGCAAACTATGGATCACTTGGAGTGAATGGAGGAATTTTTACTGTGTGCTACACACAATGTCTGGCAATCATTTCTATCTGGATGATTCCCAAAGGCATCTTTCTCACCTTGGCTTTCTTCCTGAGTTTTAGACTTTATTTTCCAACTTTTTATCTGTAGGTTCAGCAAGCATACCAACCTCAAACTGTCTAAATCTCAGCTTGGTCTCTTTTTCCTAATAAATTCATTATCAGTTGACGAAGATTACTCTGTTATAAACTTCCAGTCCTCTTAAATTCTCACTTTCTTTTACCACCCACCTGGAGAAACAATGATAGAAAAGATTAAAAGGGAATCTATGGGAAAACTTGAGAACCAAATCCTAAAAGGGTAGGAACCAGGGTAATTCCAGGATCTAGGCACAGAAACTAATGGGATTCTTTTATGAAAGCAACCTTGGGAAAAATGAACTCCAACCATTTTCTAGTAGATTTAGTTACAAGCAGATTGTAGAATAGAATGACAAATTCTATTCTCATTGTAATAAGGACAATGATGTCCCTAAAAAGATAACTTACAAAATAATCCTTTTAAAGGCCAGGATTAACTAAAATTCCAGAGAGAAGCAATCTAGAACCAGTCACATTTTTACTGGAGGGACGTTTGCTAATTCTAAGTACAATATGAGGTTCGAGCTTAGATATCCACAGAAGAATGGTAAAAAAAAATATGTAAACTGCAGGACTACTAAATACACAGTTTTCTCCACGATATACTTACTGATTCTGGGGCTCCAAGGGAGGCTACAGCACAATTTTGAGATGGACTGAAATTTCTCCTATCTTGTGATATTTGTAAGACAAAGACTACTTATGACAGATTTTAATCTCATACTAAGTCTTCTCTTCAATATTAGTCAAATTTAGATGCTCTATGGGTTAAGAAACTAAAGAGCAATGCTAAAAAAAAAAAAATCTCTAAAGGGCAGTTCCTTCACTGAGGAAAAACCCACCAAATTCTCAATTAAAATTCTAAGGGTAATTATGCCTGAGAAACAGGAATTAAACAGAAGTGGGCTAGGTTTTCCAAAAATCACAGTATGGCAAGGTTTGATCCCTAATTGGACTGGATAGAAATAATAAGCCCAGAGACAATATATCTCAACACAAGAAAACCTCTAGTCTTCACAGTACTTTCAAAAACAAAACAATATGTGGCATAAAAATAAAAATCTATAGATGTGCCAAGAGGCAGAAAAATTTGACTAATAATCAAAAGAAAAGTCAAAGTAAACCAAATGGTGACTCAGATATTGAAATTAGAAAAAAAAATTAGTTATATAGACAGTTCAACAGAAAATGCACAAAATAAACTGCAAAAAGAAATTATATTACCAAAGACTTCAACATAAAAGATAGATGTGACACTATAAAAAGAAGTATAGTAATACATGTATCTGCAGTTCAGGAAGGGGAAAAGAAAAAGAATGGCTCAGAAGCCATACCTGCAGAGCTAATGGCTAAGGATCTCCTAAAACTGATAGAAAAAAAATATCAAATTCCAGGGTTATGGTTTGGATATGAGGTATCCCTACCCAAAAGATCATATGATAGACAATGCAGTAATGTCCAGAGGTGGGATAATCAGATTATGAGGGCTGTTACCTAATCAGTGGAATCATATGTTTGATGGATTAATAATTTGAATGGCCTAACTGAATGGTAACTGGAAGCAGGTGGAGTGTGACTAAAAAACTTAGGTCACTCTGGGCATGCCCCTGGGGGATTATATTTTTTTTTGTTCCTGGTTCCTCATTCTCTCTGATTCCTGGCTTTCAAGAGCTGAGCAGGGTTCTTCTGCCACACCCTTCCATTGTGAGGTTCTGTCTCACCTGAAGCCCAGAGCAATGGAGTTGGCTGATCATGGACTAAGAAAGAGCCAAAATTAACTTTTCCTCCTTGAAGATGTTCTGGTTGGGTATTTTGATCACAACAGCAAAGAGTTGACTAACAAACCTAGATTTTAGAAGTTCAGCAAATTTCAAGTTGGACAAAAACAAATCAAGTCATACCTAGATATATCATAGTCAACAATTTAATACCAAAGACAAAAATAAAAATGTAAATGTAGCCAATATACTTTTGAAAATTGCAGACTTCTCAACAAAGACTATAAAGATGAGGAATCTTGACTGAAAAACCCCAACTAAAATATTGTCAAATAGGGAAGGAGTATTTTCCCTATGGAAAAATAAGATATTCTAGATAACCTAGGAAACAATGGTAGGACATAGTTAAAATGCTAATTTAAAAAAATATGGCCAATCTAAATTCTACACTCAGCTTTCAGAACTGAAAGGTTAAAAAAATTAAGAAAATCTGTAAGAATTCATTACTCTCAAAACCTGCACTATAAAAAAATAGTAAAGGCTGAAGGAAATGATTCAACATGGAAGAATTGAACTAAAGCAAGGAACAAACATTAAAAAGGCAAAACTTTATGATCAATTATAAAAAATGCTTTAAAAAATTAAATAACACCACAATGTTCAGTCTATAACTTTTACTAAGTTAATATATCTGACAATAAAACCACCCAAAGTGGATGAAGTATAAAAGGTTAAGTACTATAAGATTTTTACCATTTCCAGAGCAATGAAAAAAATATTAACTTAAGATAGACTATAATAAAAATTGTATTTTATAATACCCAAGGTAACCAATGAAAGTATGTATAACTAAAATTATACTGGCAATTATATTGAAAAAAATGGAAATTTTAAAAAAAGATTGGTCAATCCAAAAGAAAGGAAAGAAGCAAAGGACAAAAAATAGATGGGGAAAACAAGAAATTTATGATTTAAGCCCAATAGTTACATTTAGATGGATAAGATAATCAAATGAGATAGAGATAGCCAGACTGCACAAAAAATACTTTAAATATTTAAATTTGTATTTAAATGTTAAGGACACAGTTAAAATTTAAAAGATATATATATAATACAAACACTAAAAAAAAGCTAGTGTAGTGATACTGATACCAAATAAGACTTTATAGACATAAAAATATTCCTAGGATATAATGATATAATGATTAAAGGGTCAAGTCACAGAAAATAAAATAGTTCTGAATTTGGATTCATGAAACAAAAATAACCTGAAGATATAAAAAGGACAACAGAACTGAAAGGAAATAGATCCACAACCACTGATGACGACTTTACCATGCCTCTCTCATTAGATTAACAGAACAAAAATTTTAAAATTTTTAAATCTGTACAAATTCAGAAAATTAACTAACCTGACTTAAATGACATAGAGGATCAGATCCAACTACAGTAGAATATACACTTTTCTTAAACATTCCACCAACATTTTCCCAAAAGAAACGAATAAGAATGTTAAGGTTGAAAAAAAAAAGCTATATAAAATAGTAAGTTATAGCTAGATGACAAGTGTTCTATACATTCCAATTTACCATTTGCTCTAGAAATCTAAGCACACTTCTTACATGAGAGATGAGAAGTTATAGAGGAGATGGTCTGAAGCAAATCTTCCAACCTAGAACAAAGGCATTCCCACTTTCCAATACAAGTTCCTTAAAGAGACTCAAGATATGACCTGTGAAGAACCATTTCAGATTCCTTCCTACTTAACTCAGTGTTCAAATTTTCCACTGAAAAATTCATGCTTTGGCTATAATCCATCTAGGCAAGTTATATGTGGCTCAAGAAAAAAAAGGTAATTCTTTGAGGTTTATAAATATACAGTTTTACAGCTGACATCTAAATTCCAGAACAAGTGTCTTCCACTTCATTGAATCAACCAAACAAACAAAAAAACCCTTATTAATGTACCCCAAAGTTGCATTTGAATCTTTCAAAGCTGTGTTCTCAAAAATAAATGCCACTAGAACAGCAAGGATTTAAGTTGAGGAAACTCTTCAATTAAGCATTCTTTACATTTTATAATGATGTAAAAATCTGACACCTACCCAATTTGAGATTCATTATTTTAGGAAATTTCTGCACAAACTTCAATAATTTTCTGGGTGCTTTCTAGCAAATTTCAACTCTGAAAGGCAATGTGGCCAATTCAAATCCCAAGAAAAAGAAATTCTATGAGCTGAAAGCAATTTATCATTACTAAGGACTGAGATAAGATGAACATGATGCACCAAAGGGTGAAGAAAGTGATTATAAGATTTAAAGAGAAAGAACATCACATGCGTACCTAATGTGCTAGCAATTAAAAAGCAAGAAAGCCACCAGTGAAACTCCATATCATATACAACCACAAGAATACACTGTCTTGTATATCTAAAAAGAACAAATTTTTTAAATGTAAAAATAAAATAAAAGCAAGAAAGAGGTATCTGAGGAAAGGCAAATTTAAGCACATAGAAGTCTAAATACCAAAGCGAAAAGATTCAATATTATTTTTAGTTTAAGTTTGTTTCATCTCATGTCTAGATTAATATTGTAAGAGTTTCTTAACTCCAGTCAGGCAAATCTCCAAATGCATCTGAAAATATAAATCTTCCTTACAATTTTCATTGAGTATTCCTCTACTGAAAACCAACTATCATTCCTTATCGTCTATCAGTCAAGTCTAAACTCAACTCTGCTTGTTTAAGAACACCATTATTTGAAATAATCAAATCTACTCAACCTTATTTTTGGAGGTGAGAATGGTAGGTTATATGTAGCTACAAATTCTTCTGAAGTTCCCCCAACCAAGAATTGGAGTCTATTTCTTTGAATATGGGGTTGGCCTTTCAACTTGGAATGACCAACAGGATATGGTAGAAATGACACTGTGCTATTACTGATGCCAAACCTCAAGGGACCTTGCAATTCCTGCTCTTGCCCTCTTGAACAGTACTATGTAAGAAGAAATATGGTTATATTGCTGACAAGGACACATGGAAGGGAACCAGCTGATGGTCCCAACAAATTGCCAAACATGTGACTGAGGTCATTTTGGCCTGCCCTGCCAGTGGAGCCACCAGATGACTGCAGTCACATGAATGACCCTATACATAGCTAGAACCACTGTTTCTATATTATATCATATTGTATTTTATACATGTCTGTACATTAGTTTGTATGATACATATAAAAACCTGCTTTTTAAACTCAATAATAAAACAACAATTTTTTAAAAGAGGCAACAGATTCAAAAAACATTTCATCAAAGATATATAAATGGGTGGGGCTAAGGCCATGGCTCAGTTGTAGAGCACTTGCCTAGCATGCATGAGGCACTGGGTTCAATCCTCAGCACAACATAAAAATAAAATAATAAAATAAAGATATGAAAAAATTATAAAAAAGATATATAAATGGTAAATGCAAACATGAAAAAATGTTCAACATCAAAATAGAAATGCAAACTGAAACCTCCATGGGATGATACTACATATATATTTTTAAAGGCTAACATAAAAATAACTGACAGTAACAAGTATTACACCAAGGTCAAAAAGAAATGGAACTCTCAAGCCTTACTGGTGGGAATTTCAAAAAGTTACAGGTGCTCAAGAAAACATTGGGTATCTCCTTATGGAGTCAAATATGTATTTAACAAAGGACCCAGCAATCCCACTCCTACATCTTTAACCAAGAGAAATAAAAACTTAGCAAAGATTAATAGTGGCTTTGTTCACAAATGTCAAGAAAATAAAAATAACTCAATGCTCACAAGTGCTTGACTGACGGATTTTTAAAAAAATACAACTGATATATGTATACAATGGAATACTTCTCAGCATTAAAAAGGAATAAAAATACAACTCTGCAATAAATAAGAATGAATCACCAATTTTTAGGATAACATTGATGTATCTCAAATACATCATGCTAAATAAGAAATGCCAGACTCAAAAGTTATATACAGCATGGTTCTATTTATATGACTTTCTAGAACAGAAAAAATGTAGGACAACAAACACATCAGGTGCCAAAGTTAGGGAGTGGGTTAGTGGGGACTTTATTACAAGGACAATAACAGAATTCTGAGGGGAGGTATAATTATCCTTTTAACTTGATTGTGGTAGTGATTACAACTGAGAATATTTGCCAAAACTCAGAATTGTATGCTAAAAGGAGCAAATTTTACTGCATGGAAAGTATTCATCAATAAGTCAAACAAGCGCACTTTGCACACACTCGAGCATGCGCGACCGCGCTCCCCCCACCCCCACCCCAATCCCAACACACAGGCACTTCCCATACATTGGACTTGGATATTTTTATACCTCAAATTAGAGATTTTAAAATTATCTTTCTAAATTTGTAACACTATCAAAAAAACTTGGCATATTAGATAACTGCTTTTAAAATTATTGTCCCAAATCTAAAAAAATCATAGTTTAAGGCTTTCGGGTTGCTTTCCAACTCTAGTCCAAATGCTTTATCTCAAACAAATGACCCAATATTAAAGACATCTGAATTAATCCTCTATATTCTGGCTAATAAACATATTTTTCTTACAGGAAAAAGAATGATATATCAAATTGAGTCTAAAATATTAGTTGAATTACAATAGTGAGAAAAATATCCCAATGCTGATCGATCTACAGCTCTTCCATTAATTCCCTCCCTCTAAAATGAAACTCTTTTGGATGACATTCAAATGGCCCCACCAAGGAAGTCTATGGAACGGTCTAATCAGGGGGAAATGACCAGTTATTTACTGAAATTATGTGTCTATATATAAAATTGTGCTCTTTTGTTTAGTCTGTGTTTCTAAACATTTATACATGAAATTACAGCAAGACTTATTAAGTACTTGAACTCGAAGAAGTTGTCATCCAGGAACTACAAAGAACTCAAAAACTTAACACCAAAAAATCCATATAATCCAATCAATAAATAGGCAAAGGAACTAAACAGACACTTCTCAAAAGAAAAACTACAGTCAAAAATATTTGAAAAAATGTTCAACACCTTTAGCAATTAGAGAAGTGCAAATTAAAACAACACTAAGATTTCATTTCGCTACAGTCAGAATGACAAATATCAAGAATACTTTGCCAAGAATACAAGTAACGATAAATGTTGGTGAGGATATGGGGAAAAGGGTACATTCATACATATTGGTGGGACTGCAAATTGTTGAAACCACTGTAGAAAGCAACATGGAGATTCCTCAAAAAACCAGGAATGGAACCAACATCTGACTAAGCTATACCACTCCTCGGTGTATATCAAAAGGATTTAAAAACCATCACACTTCAGTAACACAGCCATCTCAATGTTTACAGCAGCACACAAAACAGTTTCACAATAGTTAAGCTATGGAACCAATTCAAGTGTCCTTCAACAGATGAATGGATAAAGAAAATATGGTATAAATACACAATAGAATATTACTCAGCCATAAAGAAGAATGACTCCATGGCACTTGCCAGTTAATGGCTGGAACTGGATGTTAGGGTCCGTAAACAAGTCAAGATGGCGCCTGGCACTTTGCCAGAGGGAGTGGTTAGAGAAGTAACACCAGCGAGCCATTAAATGTGGAGATTCCTTAATGACTGACTGCTGTATCTAGTTTATGTTAATTGAGTTAAGCTGGGTGTAATTAAGATGATGAGGATTCCTAGATGGCTGATTAATGTATCTGGATGATGTTAATTGAAACAGGCTGTGTATAATGAGTTAGGTATAAATACCTCTGCTGTCCGACAATAAAGCGGCTCCCGCTGTATCAACCTTCACAAGTTGCTCATCACCCCCCCCCCCCCCCCCCGGTTATTTAGCCCAGTCAGACTGCGGCAACTGGAGACTATCATGGTAAGTGAAATAAGCCAGTCCCTAAAAGTCAAAGGTTGGATATTTTCTCTAATATTCTGAAATTAATGCAAAATAAGAGGGCTGGAGAATAGAAGAAAGATCAGTGGAGTGGACAAAAGGGAATGAAGGGAAGGGAGAAAAATGGGATAGGGAAAGACAGTGGAATGAATCTGGCCTAACATTCCTATGTACATATATGAGTTTACCCATCATGTACATCCACAAGACACTAATTGAAAAAAAAAAAAAAGACCTATAATTGCAGAATGATCAGTACAATAGAGGGAAGGGAACAGAAGGTGGCTTGAGGGTAGGGAAGGAGACATACCGGGGACTGAAATAGAACAAATTATATTCCATGCTTTTATAATTACATCAAAATGAATTCTATTGCCATGTATAACCTAAAAGAACTAGTAAAAAAGAAATAAAAATTTTAAAAATATTAAATGTTTCCACTTTTCACTCATTATTTATGTTTCTCAAAAAGAAAATAACATTCAGCTCTTTATCTCTATACTTCACTTCTCTTTAGAGTCAAATACCACCTCTAATGTAAAGATTCTCAAATCTTCATTTCTAGCCTTAACAGTATTGAGAGATAGCAAGCATATAATACATGATTATCTTCATATTTAAAGTGGAGGAATTAGAAAATGTTACATAACCTTTAAACTCAGTTATTTTGAAAAAATATAGATCATCTATATAAACTTTATTTTTTTCCATGAAAATAGGAAACTGTTTCTCAAACAATTGATGCCTTCAAATATATATGTCACATTAGAAGCAGCAATGTTGATCATTCTCCACATTCCAGATCCAACTGTTTCATTCAATAGTGAATTTTTGTTTCTTTGTTTTAAGAAGTTATAGTTAGACTAACTCAGACTCTAAAAAGTTATAATGTCTTTGTTATAGCCCATGTGATAAGAATTTTAATATATACTCATTTAAATCATATATAGTTTGGGTTCAATTTATCAAAATTTTCACAATGCAAAAGATAACCATAAATAAAATGTTTTAAAATTAAATGGCCCAATTTTTCTATAAGATTCATATGCAAGACATGATATGCCACTATGGAGAATTCTCTATATTGAATATAAACAGGTATCATTAGTATAAAAAATACTCTATAATGGGGCTGTGATTGTGGCTCAGTGGTAGGGTGCTTGCCTGGCACGCATGAGGCACTGGGTTCGATCCTCAGCACCACATAAAAATAAATAAGGTATTGTTTCCATTTATAACTAAAACTTTTTTTTTAAATACCCTACATTAAGACAGTTAAATTTTTGTAAAGACATCAGTTTACAGAAATTATTGCCTATTTTCAACAGCTGAATGAGGCCTTATATCTAAAAACAAAGTACAACATTTCATTGTTCTTCCTTCAGTATTTTATAACCTACCGGAGAGATTCAGCCATTCGCCTCAAGTCTTCATTCTGCTGTTTTAAGCGTTCAAGCTTTGCCAGAATCTTGGATAGTTCTCGGCTAGAGTGATCAGGGTGGTCATTATCTCGAACCAAGTGACCACCTATATAAAATAGCAAGGTTCCCCAGGCAAAAAGAATGAGCATAATCCAACGCCAGGAACCAGTCCATGGCCGCATTTTCAGATTTTCAACTCACTTCCCTGGCTTCCTGGAGCTCAAAGAATTGAAAACATTGTAACTGTTTCTAGTAAGTGAACAGGTGAAAAGACTTCTGTTGTTTCAACACATGATGCTTCAAATTAGTCTCTCTGGTAGTCCTGTGGTGAATCTTTGAAAGAGATCCTTGTGGTGATAGGAGTAGGAAGCTTTACTGTCCTGTGCTTCATGGACTCTACATGCTGCGGAAAGAGTAAGAAATGTATTTATATTACTGAAAGTATAATTTGGCAGATACTGAGATTAATGGTGTTAAAGGAAACACATGGGTGTTGGCTGGTCAACAGGCTGGAAGATAATCTAACCACCTAATAACAAGTAAAAAGTAAAAGCTTAAATTTGCATGCTAAATCAACCACATATATTAGGGCTCTATTAGTTAACAGTTTAATTAGCTCTATGCCTAAAAGTCCTCCTAGTACCACCATCACTTTTCCTTCTTTCAGCTGTTAAATAGTGCTTACATAGCAAGTAAAAGATTGTATCTTTGACTAATCAAAACCAAAACATTTTCCATTAAATATTTCATACTAATATGTTCATTATTCCAAAGAAAAACATGTTCTCTGTATGAGTGAATTCATTCCTAAAATTCTCAACTCCATCCCCTCCATCTCACTGCTCAGTTGCCATTTTACCACTTAATTCTGTAGGTGACAGTTTGAATTGTCATTTTTAGTAAAAATTCTAAAGTTGGCATGCATATTAGAGAAGCAAAGGCTATCATGGCCATTAATCAGCTGGCAACTACTCCACACATTACAAGCAAAAGTTCAAATGGATCAGGCTAGATTACACTTTCCTGAAATTTATTAAAAATACCAATAATCACAACAAATCTAATCCAGTTAAATCTTTACTATTCATTTAAAGTACAAATACATATGCTTTCCCAGGTTTAGTTACATGTTTCATTTGTCATCAGTCCATCATTACTTTTAGAATTCTTTTGGAAACAAAAATTAGTTTCTCCCAAAGAATTTGTAAGCAAAAATTTAATTTAAAGCCATTTGACAACTCCGGAGTATAGAAAATAAATCATTTGTCCAGCCACAGAGTTTCTTGTAAAAGAGAAAAAAAATTAATAGTTTCTGTGGAGTTGGGGATATAGGTCAGTGGTAGAGTCCCTGGGTTTGATCTTTGTTCCCCTGAAAAGGGGGAGGGGGGGGAGTTACTGTGTATAAGATTGAATTTGAGTAGCACATGAGCACTAATTAAACAGTTACAAAAGATTAAATATTAAATAGAAAAGTTAGAGAAAAGGTTCAAAATTTTGACAGGGCCACTATTTTTCTACTTCCAAACCTCAAATTTCATATGTTTATAAATAACCAAGTATTCAAAGTGGAGAAAATCTCTTCAAATGAGTGTCATTGTATCACTAGTAAGAGGTCCAAGGAAGTCTCTTGAAGCATAGACTTCTACTTGAATCCTTTAGGCTCTAGACCTCTCTGGGAAAGCAATTTCAAGATATATCAAGTTTCAGTAGCAAAGGAAGAGGTTTATTGAAAAAGCAAAAGACACACTAAAGAAAATGTGTGCATGCTCAAGACCTGAGCTGTGGCACAGACCTAGGTGGGTTGTGGTTTATATTGTTTAAGAAAATTAGTATTCAAAAGCAAGGATTCAAAGTAGATGAAGTTCTTTGGAATTGGGAACTCCCTTTGTGAAACCCTGCTCAACGTTATTGTATCTAATTATATAGTTAAGGGATGTGTGAGTACATGTGGTAATCAGTCTTAATGAGCAGAAAAGTAAAGATCCATCAGGAGGTTCTTGTAGTGTGCCTGTGCAAGAAACCAGCTGGAGTTGGCTCAAGAGTGCAGCCAGGGTAGGTAGACTGCTGGTTTGTCCATCAGATGCTGACAGGGTACCTGGGGTTAACCCAGTGTACCTTCTGCAAGAGGTACAGGATGCCTGTGGCAGGTGTGGAAAAACAACTCCTGCAACACAGCATATGAGTTCATGAGTTGTTTCTCCACCCCTATTTTTCCCTATTCCCCTATTCTACTCAGTAGAAACACTATTTTATTCCCATTTTATTTCTACACTATTTACCATGATCTCAGTGTTGTATACTGACTAAAACATAAAATTAAAAGAACTGTACTCAATGAGAACTGTTTGAAAACCGAAAGGTAGTATCCCAAATGAAAATTTGATATCTATTGCTTTAATAATATTCTCAAATCTATCAATAATACTCTTTTTTGTCAACTCCTGTCCCTTTCTCAAAAATCCTTCTTAAAACCCTATTCCTCTAATCTTAGGTATCCCAATCTATTCATCAAAACGTAAGAATAATTCATGTCTATTTCACATTTCAGGTAAAAGATCTTGTAACATGAGGTATACTTGTAATTTTATGTAGAAACAATGTAGACACTCCATTTCCTGATTAAAAAATTAAAAAATGAATCCACTCTGACCTAAGGAATGAATTTAATTAAGTCAACAAAAACTGTTAAGAACTAACATTTGAGTTAATATTTTGTGACAACACTGAAAAATGCTATCAAACCATATGCTGAACCTATATCCCATTTAATCCCAAGCTATTACGATACATATTAAAATTTTATCTTTCCCTTCATAGCAAAAAAAAAAATCAGAAAGACAACTATTATAAACAACCACAAAGACAGTATTCTAAAAAAAATGAATAATTTATGATAAAAATAAGATGTGTTGAAAATTTTACTTGGAATTATAACAAAAAATTATCATGAATATTCAAAGCTAGCAAATGATATAACTTAAATAGTAACAAATATTTACAGAAACATAAATTTTGTAATGCAAAGTACTTTAGATTTTATTAAACCACTAACAAAAGTACCCAAGATAAACTAGGCACAGTGAAGTATGCCTCTAATTCCAGTGATTTGGGAGGCTCAGGCATGATGATCCCAAGTTCAAGGTCAACCTCAGCAACTTAATGAGAGACTGTCTCAAAATTTAAAAAAAAAAAAAAAAGGCTGTCATGTTGCGCAGTGGTAGAATGTCCCTTGGTTTAATTTCCAGTTCTGGGGGAAAAAATATAAGATATTAATTTACTACACAATATAGCAATAATGAGATTATGAGTTGTAAAAAGCAAGAGATTATTGTAGGAGCAAAACATGGTCATTTTCTTTTTTTTTTTTTCAAAATTTCCCTGTATTTCCTCCCCTTTCCTTTCCCTCCTCCCTCTCCATCTCCTTCCACTCCACTGGTCTTCCCTATAGCTTTATAATATCCAATTCCCTCCTCCCATTTTTTCCCCTTCTTTTGCTTCCATATGGTCCAACCCTTGATTTTCTGTTTTTATTGATTTTCTTCTTATTTCACTTAGCAAGATGTTTTCCAGTTCTCTTTACCAGCAAATTCTATAATTGTGAATTTCATACTAAAAATACTTATGTGCCTATATTTTGATAGTATGCTGATTTTAATTCTTTTGGATAAATATCAAGGAGTGGGACAGTTGGGTTATATTGTGTTGATGTGGCTAGTCTTAAGGAAGCACCTGCTGCTTTCCAGAGTGGTTGTACTAATTAGCAGTCCCAGCAACAATGTATGAATGTACCTTTCCCCCACATCCTAATATTTATTATTATTTGTATTCTTTTTTTATTACTTTTTTTATGTGTGCTCTTTTTGTTCTATTTTTTTAATTTATTTTGCATTATAAGTCTTAATACACCATTATACAATAATTTATCATATCTCTGATTATATATAAGGTATGATGACACCAAATTCACATCTTCATACATGTATTTTGTATAATGATGAGGGTCTCCTTTCACCTTCCATTCTATTCCCCTTCTCCCTCCCTTTCCATCCCACCCCTATTTCCTATCTAGAGGTAATCTTCCTCCTTTGCTCTCCCTCCCAACCCCATTTTCTTTATTAATGACATCATTTTAACTCAGTTTTTGGAGGGAATGTTTCCCAGGATTTTACTTAGCCAATATTTTAAAATGGGGTCAAGGAAACCAAGTCAAGCTTAAAAATGAGTAGTTTTCTATGTAGTTTCATTAGCATGATTTTAAGACACGGATATAGAATTTTTCTCCCTACAGACTAACCATGGTGCATGCCTGCTTACTTACCTATGATGTTTACTAACTGTTTGAACCATGCTTTCTAAAATAGAAACTCCATAACTTTTGTTTAGTTCACTGACATACCCTAAGCACACAGGACAGTACTTGGCTCTAAGTAGGCAAATGAATACTTTTGAATGAATAAATAAGTGAATGAGAGAAGAATGCCATACATGACATACCTAGTATATCAGTATCAACTGCATTTATGCCCCATGTAAGAAATATGATTGCAGAGAAAGTACTATCATTAAGGAAAATGGTTAAAAAAATAAAAACACTTCTAAATTTAAGAATTTATTTTCAACATATATCTACAATATATTTTCAGACCAATGAACTGATCTAAAAAGCTATAATATCAGCAACCTAATGGTTCACCTGTAAACCATGTTAAAATAATTTCTCTTTTCTTATTTTCTGCCTCTAGAATATTCACATGCAAAGACAACAGTGTGATTTTAGATTGTCTGAGAGACATGAAAGCCACTCCTTTCTGCAATTATTAGTGAAAATATTTAAAATTTATTAGTAAAAAATATTTCAATATTACATATATAGACATTATCTTATCATGACGTAATTTCTGGCAAAAATTCATGTAGCTGTATTTACCGAATTTCTTATCAGGGTGGGTTGAATTTATGCCTGTTTAAGAGTCACCTAGTACCCTTCTTTAACAGAATATTAAGGATTGAAAGGTGTCAGGCTTCCTTCTGCAAATTTATTTAATTAGTAATATCCCTTTTTAAAGGTACTAAGGTTTTTAAATGGCTCACTTCTTTTGCAATTTAGAGAAACTAAATTATTTTTGCTTAATATCTCTGGAACAACAAATATATGTAATTTTTTAAAGTACTTCTTAAATCTGGAAGCTGGTGTACAGAATCGGTAAGATCAGGAGTTTTAAAGGAGTTGCTGTGAGGCTTAAATGAGGTTCATATACATAAAGTATTTATTAAAATGCTTGGCTCAGAAGAAGTATTAATAAAAGATAATTTTATTTTAATGCTGATAAAATGTGGAGATTAAAATTATGTGTCCTAGAATCAACAGTGCTTGTACTTAAGTCTCAGTTCTACTGTATCATGGCTAGGTAACCTCACTGAGTTTCTATTTTTTTAACTTGTAAAACAGCAATAATGCACACTATTTCTTCCAGAGAACATTGGGAAAGGCTTAAATAAAATAATCTATGGGAAACATTTAGCACAACACAAAGTAAATCATTATTCAGTGTATGTTAATGCTGTTACATTATTTTATAGATCCAATTAAATTATTTATTATAATTAATATGCCATATTTGATTGTGGGCAGCTTCTAAAATAGCTTCCAACAGCTGGCACCATGGCACATGCTGATAGTCCCAGCAACTCAGGAGGCTAAGGCAGGAGGATTTCAAGTTTGAAGCCAGCCAGGTCAACTTGGGAAGACTCTATCTCAAATAAAGGGGAGCTCAAAGGAAAAGCACCCCTGGGTTGAATCCTTTGTACTGGGTGGAAAAAAAGAAAAGCTCACCAATGATCCCTATATCCAGTATTCATGCCCTTGTGTTATCTCCTCTTGAGTGTGGGCTAGACCTAGTGACTTGCTTCTTAAATTGGATACAGAAAATTGATAAGGTTATAAAAGATTAGAAGTTTTGTTTGCTCGAATATTCTCTGCTTGCTCATTCCACTTGGTCATTCTGATACAACAAGCTACCATTCTGTGAACTGTCCTAATGAAAGACCCATGAAAGGAAATAAGGGCAGCCTCTAGTCAATAACCAATAAAGAACTGAGATCTTCAGTCCTAAGGCCACAAGTACCTCACAAGGTTGTTAAATTCTGCCAACAACCACATGAGTGATCCTGGAATTGAACCATCACCCATCAAACTTTGAGATGACAGCAACTTTGGTACACATTTTGATGGAAGGCTTTTGCAAGAACTGAACTAGATGATATAGCACAGCCAAATGATCCAGCTGTTATGGTTTGGATGAGATATCCCACAAAAGCTCTACTTTAATGCAGAAAATATTCAGAGATAAAGTGATTAAATTATGAGAAATGTAACCTGATCAGTCCACCTCCACTCTAGTTTCAATGGACTAACCGGTTGGTAACTAAGACAGCTGGAACATGCTGGAGGAGGTAGATCACTGTGGGAGTGCTCAAAAGGGTTGGCAAGACATTCCCTAAGGGCACTCCCTCTTTCTCTCTCTGCTTCTTGGCTGCCAAGAACTGAGCAATGCTCCTCAACTACACCCTTATGCCATGATGTTCAGCCTCCCCACAGGCCCAGAGCTACAGAGTTGGACAACCATTGACTGAACTTCTGAGACTGTATCTTAGGGCAATTTATTATGTAGCAATAGATAATTAATATATTATGTCTACCTTCCATACTAAGCTAAGGAGCCAGTCTTCAATTAATGTATTATTTTCTGTTCTCAGCAAGTTGTACAAAGCTTAGGACACAAAAATGAAATTCAAGATGCAGGACAAAAGTGATTCTTAATTATATGTCCTACATATCCTGCAAATACCCTTAATAAAAACTATAAAACCAAAAAAAAAAATTCTAGAAAATAAAAAGATTAAACAGATTAAAATACCAGAATTTTTGGTTTTAATATTTATTAAACAGGGTTCCACCTCCAACCATGATGGGAAAATTGGCATTAGATAGCCTCACACATAAAAACTAGAAAACTTTAACATATTTAAAGGGTCTGAGGATATGGCTCATTGATAAAGCACTTGCCTAGCACATGCAAGCCCCTAGGTTTGATCCCCAGCATCATGAAAGGGGGGGTGGTTATTTGGGAGTTTTTTTGTTTTGTTTTAGGAAAATTGTTTTCAGATATGGAGCAATGGACAGACACAATTGCAATGCCTGAAAGAATGTTAACAATAAAGTTAATATTGATCACTTCAGCTGCCTAGGAGCATTTACTGAACATCAACATAAAAAGACATAACTCAAACAAAGCACACCCATCTTCCTCAGAAGAGAAGACAAAGATCCAAGTTCAGAAAGTTTAAGGTGGGTAGAATTTGCACGTCAGTGTACTAAAGAGGATGTAGCTGTCCAGAGAAAAACCTTCAAAAATTTGTAAAGGAGATCCTTTGAGTCTTTGGCTATATACTAAGATACGTATGCATACTAAGAAGTACATGCAGAGTAAGAGCTCCTGAGGCTGCTAACAGAAAAATTATCACAGGAAACAAAATTAAACATGGATAACTAAAATCTATCAGTCTCTCAGAGAATAGAATTCCAACCAAATATAGTGAAAACACCACATAGGAAGCCTGGAGAATTCAGTAAAATCCTAAGAAATAAAACATCATAGAAGTTAGGGTTAAGCAATCAGAAATCAAAAAAATGTTTTCTGCATGAGCAAGACAACAAACATCTTAGGCTACATGGCACATATACAGGCTTTGTCATATATTCTTAATTTTTATTTCTGTTTCTTTATAACCCTTAAAAGGCTTTGTCATATATTCTTAATTTTTATTTCTGCTTCTTTATAACCCTTAAAAAATGTAAAGACCATTCTTAGTTCATGAACTATACAAAAACATGCTGTGGACCAGATTTGTCTCATAAACCAAAGTTTATTGACTCCAGCCCAGGAATAAATGCTATGCTAGCAAAGTCCTCTAGGGGGTTTCAAATAAGATGCAAAAAAGAATCAAAATGATCCAAAAGTAAATTAACTGCCTTTCAAAATAAAATTACAATATTTTTTAAAAAGATAACAAAATATTAACAAAAATCCATATAAAATGCACATTGTTCATTAACTATTACAAAGAACGTGGCAAGAGATCATCCTGTAATGCAGAAATCCAAAGACTTGCTAAGACTAAGGACAGAGTGTAAACACTAAGAAGAAACATTAGCACACTTAGCTCCACAACAAGAATGATGCAGCAACAGCTCACTATTGCAGTGATTTTAAATGTGATTTAGTGCAGTTAACTACTACAATAACAAGAAACCAAACTCAATTAGAGACTGACATATCCCTACCCCATGCCCCAATCTATGTAGACACATTCTCAAAGAAAAAGGGTTCCCATGCTGATCATAAATACAATTCAACTCAGTCTTTGTAGCCCTTAATGTACAATTTCTATACTATACCAAAAAAATCATGAGATTCTCTTTAAAAGCAAGAAAAGCAAACCACTCTCAAAGGCAAACATCAGAACCAGACTCAAATGAATGTGCTGGAACATTAAGATAATACATTTAGAATAATTATGATCAATATATTAAAAGAAACTCTTGGAACATTTGGGCAATACAAATGAATGAGAAATTCAGCAGAGAAGAAATGCTAAATAAACATAAAAACAAAAAGAACTTCAAAATATTATCAAAAAATTAAAGGTGAAAACAAAGAATTTGAGGAAAGATCAATAGATATTATTCTGCATGAAACCCAAGGAGGAGAAAAAAGATCCAACAAACAGAATATGGAATTCGAAAGTTGTGGGACAATATAACTGACCTAAAACATGTGTAAATGGAGTTCAAGAAGGTAAGGGGAAACAGAATGAGCCTGAAGACACATTTTTAAAGATGTTAGCAAAGAATTTTCCAAAGTAAGTGAAATATAACCATAGATCAAAGGAATGCAGAGAATTACTAGCAGGATAAATTTTCAATGTACATAAAACTGCTGAAAAACAAGATACAGAGAGAAAACTCTATATCAGTAACAAGAAAAAAAAATATTACAGGGAAAAAGAATGGGAACATAACTTCGTGTCAAAAACAATGCTAGTCAGAAGACAGTGGAACAACATCCTAAAATATCTAAGAAGGAAAAATGTTGACTCAGAATTCTATACTCAGTGAAAACATACTGCAAAAATGAGGGCAATACTAAGATTTTCCCAGAAAACAAAAAGGCTGAAAAATAAAGTTCTGTCAGCAAAAAAAAAAAAAAAAACACTATAAATAATGGTAAATGAAGCCTTTTAAAAAGGAGGAGTATGACAACAGAAAGAAATAGATCTAAACAAAGAAAAAAAGTACCAGAAATGATAAAATCCAAAAAGCATAGACATTTTCTCTTAATTTAATCACTTTAAAAGAGATAATTAAAACATGACAACCATGTATCATTGGGCTTACAACATGGGCTTACAACATATATAAAAGTACAAACATAAAAGGACAGGAGGGAGGAAATAGGTACTACAGTAAATTGTTTTATTACACAGAAACTGATACGTTATTTTGAAGGTAGACTAATGACTTAAAGATATATATTTTAAGTCCTAGAGTTACACTGTCTGCATAAAAAACCACTAGCAACTAACCATATGCAACTATTTAAGTTAGAATTAAAATTAAGAACTTATCGCCGCGCATGGTGGCATATGCCTGTAATCCCAGTAGCTTGGGAAGCTGAGGCAGGAGGATCACTAGTTCAAAGCTAGCCCCAGCAACTTAGCAAGGACCTAAGCAACTCACAAGACCTTGTCTCTAAATAAATTACAAAAAAAGGCTGAGGATGTGGCTCAGTGGTTAAGTACCTCTGGGTTCAATTCCCAGTACCAAAAAACAAAAAGGAGGAGGAGGAGGAATAATAATAATAATAATAATAATAGGGGCTGGGGATGTGGCTCAAGCAGTAGCGTGCTCATCTGGCACGCGCGGGGCACTGGGTTCGATCCTCAGCACCACATAAAAATAAAATAAAGATGTTGTGTCCACCGAAAACTAAAAAATAAATATAATAATAATAATAATAATTTATCTCCTCAGTCACATTAAGCAAATAACACTTGCTCAACAGCACATGTGTCTAGTGGGTGCCATTATAAATGCTGCAAATAAAATCTACCCAAATTGGAGGACATAGAAATTTTAAATAGATCAATATCAAGCAATGAAATTAAAGATGCCATCAAAAACCTAACAAGAAAGAAAATCCCAAGATGGATCCTCAGCAAGTTCTTTCAGACTTTCAAATGAGAACTAACACCAATCCTCCTCAAATTATTCCATCAAATTGAAATGGAAGGAACTCTTCCAAACTCATTCTATAAAACTAGTATCACCTAGATTCTAAAACCAAACAAAGACAAATGAAGGAACGAAAATTTCAGACCAATATCCCTGATGAACACAGATGCAAAAATTCTAAAGAAAATACTTGCAAATTGCATTAAAAACATATTTAAAAGACAGTGCAGGGGCTGGCGTAGTGGCTTAGTGGTAGAGCATCTGCCCAGCATATGCAAGGCATTGGGTTATATTCTCAGCACTGCATAAAAATAAATAAAATAAAGGTCCATTCACAACTTAAAAATATTTTTAAAAAAAGAGTGCAACGTATCAAGTGGCTTCATCTCAGGGGCAAACAGTTCAACATAGGTTCAACATACAGAAGTCAATAAACATAATACATCACATCAGTAGACTTAAAATCAAGAATCATATAATTATCTCAATAGATATAGAAAAAGCATTTGACAAAATACAACACTTCATATTCAAAATACTAGAAAACTGGGTATAGTAGGAACATACCTCAACACTGTAAAAGCTACATATGCAAAACTTAAAGCCAACATCATTCTAAATGGAGAAGAACTGAAAGCATTCTTTCAAGAACTAGAACAAGACAAGGATGCCCTCTTTCATCACTTCTATTCAACATTGTCCTAACTAGAACAATCAGACAGAAGAAATAAATTAAAGGGATACAAACAGGAAAAGAACTCAAACTATCTCTGTTTGCTGACAACATGATTCTATATTTAGAAGACGCAAAAACTCCAGCAGAAAACTTCTAGAACTCACAAATGAATTCAGCATAGTAGCAGGACACAAGATTAACATCCATAAATCAACTGCATTTCTATATATCAGTGATGAATCAACTGAAAGAGAAATTAGGAAAACTATCCCATTCACATAGCCTCAAAAAAAAAAAAAGAAACTTAGGAATCAATCTAAAAAAGAGGTGAAAAACCTCTACAATGAAAGTTATAGAACACTAAAGAAAGAAATTGAAGAAGACCTTAAAAGATGAAAAAATCTCCCATGTTCTTGGATAGGAAGAAATATTATTGTCAAATGGCCATACTACCAAAACAGCTATACAGACTTAATACAATTCCTATTAAGGTTCTGATGACATTCTTCACAGAAAAAGCAGTCATGAAATTCATTTGGAAAAACAAGAGACCCAGAATAGCCAAAGCAATCCTCAGCAAGAAAAACAAGGAGGCATCACAATAACAGGCCTTATATTAGACTACAGAGCTACAGCAACAAAAATGGCATAGTATTCACGCAAAAAAAGGGAAAAAAAAAGACATGAAGACCAATGGTACAGAATGAAAAATACTGAGACAAACCACATAAATACAGTTATCTCCTACTAGACAAAGGAGCCATAAACATGCATTGAAGAAAAGATAGCCTCTTCAATAAATGGTATATCCTCTTCAATAAGTGGTGCTGGGAAAACTGGAAATCCATATGTAATAAAATGAAATTAGACTTCTATCTCACACCCTGCAAAAAATTCAATTCCAAGTGGATCAAGGACCTAAGGCATTAGACCAGAGACCCTATACCTACTAAAGGAAAAAGTAGGCTCAAATATCCATCATGTCAGCTTACGAATCAAATTTCTCAGCCCAACTCCTAAAGTAAGAGAAGTAAAATCAAGAATCAACAATTGGATTGTATCAAACTAAAAAGCTTCTTCACTGCAAAGGAAACAATCAAGAACATACATAGCCTACAGAGTGGGAGAAAATTTTTGATACCTGCACCTCAGAGCATTAATCTCCAGGATATATAAAAAACTCAAAAAAACACCAAAAAAAACAAAAAAGTACAGACATTTCACAGAACAAGAAATTTTTACAAAGGGTCAACAAATATATATAAAAAATGTTCAATATCACTAACAATTAGAGAAATACAAAGCAAAACTACATTGAGATTTCATCTCACTAAAGTCAGAATGCCAATTATCAAGAAGACAAGTGGAAAACATGGGAGGATTAGATGAATTCTAGATAGAGAAGAGGGGTGGGAGGGAAAGGGAGGGGGCAGGGGATTAGCAAGGATGGTGGAATGTAATGGACATCATTATACAAAGTACATTTATGAAGACTTGAATTGGGTGTCAACATACTTTATATACAAACAAAGATATGAAAATTGTGGTATAAATGTGTATTAAGAATTGTAATGCAAAAAAAAAACAAAGTACATGTAAAAAGGCATGAATGGTGTGAACATACTTTATATAGAGAGATATGAAAATTATGCTCTATATGTGTAATAAGAATTGTAATGCATTCCACTGCTGTTGTGTATTTAAAAAAAATAAATCAATGAAATATTTAAAAAAAAAAGACAAGCAACAATAAATGTTGGTGAGAATGTGGGGGAAAGGTACACTCATACATTACTGGTGAGGCTGCAAATTGGGGTAACCACTCTGGAATGCAGTATATAGAGATTCCTCAGAAAACCTAGAATGAAACTGCCGCCATGTGATCCAGTTATCCCACTTCTAGGTATATATCCAAAGGACACAAAATCAGCATACAGTAGTCATGTGACAACATCAATATTTATAGCAGCTCAATTCACAATAGCTAAGGTATGGAACCAACTTAGGTACATTTCAACAGATGAATGGATAAAGATAATGTGGTACATATACACAATGGAATATTACTCAACCACAGAGAAGAGAGAAATTATGGCATTTGCCAATAAATGGATGAAACTTGGAAACTATTATGCTAAGTGAAATAAGCCAGTCCCAAAAACCAAAGGCTAAATTTCTCTCTGATATGCAGATACTGACTCAAAATGGGGGATTAGGGGTGGGGGGGTAGAGGTTGACCAGATTGGACAGGAAAGTGGGGGGAAAGGAATGGGAAAAAAAGTAGAATTAATCAGACATAACTTTCCTATGTTCATATATGAATACATGAACCAGTGTAACTCCATATCATGTACAAACACAAGAAAGGGAAGTTATACTCCATGTATGTATGATTTGTTAAAATACAGTCTATTAGCTGGGCACAGAGGATTACATTCCTTTTAAGCAAAAAGGATTACATTCCTTTTTAAAAAAAAAAAAAAAAAAAGCTGTATATAGTTTATATGCATAACCTAATGAGTTTGGAGATAGTATACACCTGAGAACCCATCACCAAAATCTATATCATCAACCTATCCACAATCTCCAAAAGTATTCTCTTACCCTCTTATTGTATTTTTCATTATTATCATTGATATTATTGTTATCTTTGATAATAACACTTTCTATAAGCTCTATCCTCTTTACAAATTTTTACTATACAAAACAGTATTGTTAATTATAGGGATTATCTGTCAGGTAGATTTCTAGGATTAAAAGAAACTAGATCCTTTGACTGTTACCTACCCATTCCCCTCCACCCCCAGTTCCCAAATATAAAAATAGTTCAATCATTATATTAAAAAAAGAATAGATGCAGTACAATTTATAACACTGCCAAATTGACTATTCTTAAATCTAACAAATACGAAAATGACCAATAGTCACATATTCATGCAACTTCACTTCAATATTAAAGACAATGAGTAATGTGACGATCTTCTGTAAAACCAAATGGCAGACCAAAAGTTTGTCCTGCTCTTCTATGAACCATGTTCATTGAAGGGGTGTTGTCTAATTCATTAAAAATAAGTCAGCATTTATTTAATTAATATAAATATGTGTGCCTTATGCAAAGAGCAATATGGTATTATATATAAAATAGTTATATATTCGTGCCCTCAAACAAGAAAGAATACTAGCAAGAATGTATACTAAGATACGTCTTAACATATGAACAAAATGTATTCATAAGGTTATTTGGTACAGCATGGTTTGCAATGAATGCAAACTGGCAGAGGGTGGTGGGGGAGCACATAATTCCCTATCAATAGAGGTATGGTTGAAAAATTATGAATTAGCTTGCCAAAAATATTTTCTTATTAGAGTGACAATCGAGAGGAAAATTAATCCATAACCCAGCTGAAACAATTCCCAAAACACTAAAAATGATAACAGCAGAAAACAACTAAAACAACTAACAAAATATATAATAAGATTTAAAGAAAACAGTGTGTTCAGAAAAAACTACATATAACAAAAAAATAGAACTTCTAGACAAAAATACCCCAAAACATCTGAAATTTTATGAAATTCTCTGGGAAGGTTTAAGAACAGAGTAAGGTACTCCAGAGGAAAAGTTAAGGTGAAGACAGAGAAATAAAAATTACACATAGTGAGGTCAGTGAGAAAACTGCTGGAAGGGTCAACTACACGATTAACAAGAGCTTAGTTTCAGACTCTGTAGTGCTTCATAACTTCACCACAACGATGCCACCTTACAATAAATATCATTATGAATAGAAAACTGTTCAAGTGACAAAAGTAAATGGAAGTCATTCATCTCCTCATTAACTGAATTTAAATGTGGATTTCTAAACCTTCCCACAAAGAAAACTCCTGACCCATATGGCTTTATGTGTGACTTCTATAGAAGCTATAACTACAGTTGTACACAAATTCTTCCAGAAAACAGAAAAAAGAAAAACAATAACTTGAAAGTTTCTTGCAAAGTTAAATATATAATTACCATATAATTCAACAAGTCTATTTTTACATATTTACAAAGGAAATTAAAACATATGTATATAAAAGAATTGTACAAGAATGTACATGGCCACCTTATTTATAACAGCCTTCAACAAATGAATGGATAATTTATGGCACATTCATAAAATGGAATACTATTATCAGTAAAAACAAACTATGGATATGCACAACAAAGCTAAATCTCCAAGACACACTTGAAAAAAGATACTAGCAACAAAAAATATACACCGTATGATTCAATTTACGTGAAGTTCTACAACAGAAAAACTAATATATAGTAATTAACATGATATTCATGCTTGCCAGCAAGCAAAAAAGTAATTTAAAAAAGGAAACGTGGCCAGGCATAGTAGTGCCTATAAACCCAGGAACTTGGAGGCCGGAGGCTGAGGCAGGACAATCACAAATTCAAGGCCAGCCTCAGCAACTTAGTGAGGCCCTAAACAACTTCATGAGACCTCTCTCAAAATAAGAAATAAAAAGAGCTGGGGATGTGGCTCAGTAGCAAAGCATCACTGGGTTCAATCCCCAATACCAAAAAAATAAAAAAGGAAAATGACAGTTACGTGAAAGTATAGATTTGGACAAAATCATTTAAATGTATGATAAATATGGGTACATTTTACTGATGTAAGTTATACTTCAATAAGGTTGAAAAAATATTAAGAGAAAGTTTAAACTACCCCCATTTTGTGAATGTAGTTGAAAATGTCAATAAATAAATAAAAGTGGCAAATTCATTAAATGCCTAAATTATATAATTGCATTTTGAGTTTCAACAACAGATCTTTTTTTCTAGCAAAATCATAACCATAGTACATTCTTACTTTTAATGAAAAAATTTCATTATTATTCTACAGATTGACTTCAATTCAAATGTTATTGTGAAAATTATATTTTTCATACACTTCAAAGAGTGGAATAACTAGTAATATAATTTTAAAACAAACAGAGAAACGGCTGAATCTTCTTAGTTGCTTACCATTCTTTTTTTTTTTCAGAATAAATGGAATGATCACAAACATTCAAATAATAATTATTCTCTATGTTGCGACAAACTGGAAAGAATAAAAACCAAAATCATTATCATAGACTGACTACTTCTTGAAACAATTCTATGTAACGAACTGAAAAATTTTAACAGAGAAATGAAATAAGTTTAATGAATCTTTTAAATACATTCTCCTTTGATTGTGATTCATTTTAAAATTGAGTATGGCTACAGAATTTATTAAACTTTCTTATTACCCAATATACCTATAAAGAAAAACAGTAGTTTGTAAAGTTGTTTATTAATGTAAGGTAAAAATAGTAACAAAAACAAAAATGGCCCTTTAATGCTGGTGAAATCAACTTTTGTTTTATATAAAAGCATTTGGTGAAATCAATTGCACTGAAATATAGGAAGCCAAGAAAGCAAGATGAAAAGTGGAGAAGAAAATTTTCTTACAGTCCCTATCAAAATTATGAAACTCAATTTTCATTCATTACTTACGGGGTCGTCTATCACACTTTCACATTTATTATTAGTAGGGTCGCAGAATATGCACATAAAAGTTTAAAATGCCAGGCATCTTGAATATATGAGTATGAAATACTTATTAATTCTTGGAAACCAGCCAATATTTTAGAAATTGATGATATTCCTAATAATGAAGTAAAAACACATAATCACATTAATGAGGTTTCCATCAGGAGCATCTCATTCACCTTAACCATTACACACGATAACACATCCGGCTGTGTTTATCAACATAATTAATTTATAATATTCAAGCAGACTTAGAAATCTGGTCTTACCATATGTACCTTCAGCCTTGAATAAATTAATACTGCCCCAAATCGTTTTTTTTAATAAAACCAGGAGAGACATATACTTGACCATTTTCTCTGGCTGTGTGTACAAATATGCTTGCACACATATAATACATACTTTATTGGCACCACAATATAGCAGAAAGAATAAGCCTTTAATCATGGGCTATAATATATGGGTGCTTTACCAAACTATACAATAAGAATGACAATTATGTAAACTCACATTATTGTGAAGATCATATGATAATAAGAAAACGTAACTTGTATGCTATAAAGCAATTTATAAATTCTAGTTACTATTATCTTTCCCTTGATAATTAATATACTAGCCTGCTGCAGGTTTCTAGATTATGCCAAGTTCTTATCCATCACAGGACCTTTGTTTTCACTGTTCCTTCAACCTTTCTCCTTTGATCATGATCTGGCTTATTTTTATAATTCAGATCTCTACTTAAATACCACTTTTTTTTCCATCAGTCCCATTTATCAATATGACATATTAGAAAACAGGTGCAAAAAACGGAAATCAAACTGGTCTTAAAAAGCAGAAAATTTTTATTTCTCATTTGACAAAAAGTTATTTAACTCAATGGTTTGATGAAACAGTAAAATACCTCTTTTTGTCTTTCTTTTGTGCCCCTTTATTATGACCCCTTTATTTTGTCATCAGGCTAGCTTTCTTCTTGCTAGCAAGACACCTGCCTCAATTCCAGCCACATGCAATTATGTGCAAAAGAACAACTGATAATCTCTTCCAGTCTGTCTCATTTTAAAAAGAAACTACTGGCAAAAGTCTCCCTAGAAGACATGCACATCTTATTAGCCAAGATTGAATCATCTGTCCCTTGCAAAGTCTACCTCCAACAAGTGAAATGGGGATTACTATTATTAGCTTAGACTAATCAGGAATTACTCCTGAGGGTGGGTTCCAGAACAACATTGGAACACTGATGGACGAATGACTACAATAACCTTCCAGAATGCTACAACATCCTTTTTTTTTTTTTTAAAGTACTTGCCCTTTGCTATTAATATTCATCAAACTTATTGGTTTATTTTCTTCCTATACCAAAAGATAGATCTATCAGTAAAGCAAGAACTTAGAGGATAGCACCTAAAATATAGCAAACTCTTTATTATTATTATTGTTTGTTGAATAAAATAATGATGAATACCACCCAAGGATACAAATATTTATTTAATACTGACAGTCAAAATTCTAAAATAAAAAAAAATCAAGCCTTAGAACTAGAATTCAAAATTACTTTCATATTCATTAATTTTATTTATTTACTTGTTTGTTTATTTATTTATTTTTGTAGTGCTGGGGATTGAACCCAGGTCCTTGTGCATGCAAGGCAAGCACTCTACCAACTGAGCTATATCCCCATCTATTCATTTATTTTTATGTGCAAAAAAAAAAATCCAAAAGTAGATGATCAGAAATCAATAGGTCTAAATATAATTTCAAGCCAAAAGTCTGGAGATACAACATAGCTATAGGGTGCTTGCCTAGCATGCACAAGGCCCTGAGTTCAATCCTCACTCAGCACAAGGAAGGAAGGAAAAGAAGGAAGGAAGAGAAGAAGGGAGACAGAAAAAGATATAAAGACAGAAAAAAGAGCTGCATTTAAGCCAACTCTTGAAGGGGTACAGAGTTCTTTAACACTGCATTTAGTAGTTAATGTGAAGAGATAAATTTGTTGCAAAAAAACAAACTTATATACAATCCACAAACTCTTCAACAGGAAATGTCTAATACAATATTTGATAATATTTTTCAAAAGATTTAGCAGTCCAAAATTTTGAGAGCAGATAAAATTAAGTCATTAATAATAAGGACTTTATGGGGGTGGGGTGGATAGAATATAGTTATAAATACTTCATTTAACAATGGTATAGCAAGTCAAAGAGCATAACCTATAAAAAACTGTTGATCTATCTTCTAAAGATAAGAATGAATTATGCAGCCTATCAATATCACCAGCTTTCCTAACCAACCCACAATATTCAACAAAATTTAATGTGTAAATGGTTGTACATATCACTAAACTTCAGTATTTTTTCCTATAAAATAAATTTAGAATAAGTTTCTATTTCTCATTAATCTAATATAATTTCCCAATGTCCACAGCATGGTCAATGTAGTTCTACAAACTTTCATTCGTGTTATTTAATGAATTAATTTGTTATTCTCCTTCAACTTTCCTTATATTTTCTTTCCCTTCATATATATATACTCCTCTGTACATGATTAAATTTCAACAATGCATTATTATTTATTCTTACTCCTCTCTGAACAGGGTTACAAGTACATAATAGATTGTGTCAATATAGAAGCACTTTAAATAATATTGAGATTGGTTTTTTTTCTTTCATGAAAGAAGCCTGGAGACAAGTGAAAATGCTGCACAGTGTCCATAGGGACCCAAGCTTCTAACTTTCTGTTTCACCATTCTACAAATTTGGCTTCCATATTCTTTTGGATCATATTCTTTTGGATTAGTACAAAATAATTGTTAAAGCTCATTATTATGCCTGCAATAAGGGTCCAAAGAAGAAGGCATGGCACACACTTGTAATCCCAGCTACTCAAGACACTGAGGCAGAAGGATCACAAGTTCAACAACAACCTGAACAACCTACCAAGAAGACCCTGTCTCAAAATAAAAAGGACTGGGGGTGTAGCTCAGTGGTAGTGTATCCCTGAGTTCAATCAGGAGGGACAGAAGAAGGAGAAAGGGCAGGAGATTTTAAAGAAATAATTAGTGGGCTGGGGATGTGGCTCAAGCGGTAGCACGCTCGCCTGGCATGCGTGCGGCCCGGGTTCGATCCTCAGCACCACATACAAACAAAGATGTTGTGTCCACCGAAAACTAAAAAAAAATAAATAAATAAACATTAAAAATTCTCTCTCTCTCTCTCCTCTCTCTCTTTCTCTCTAAAAAAAATAATAATAATTAGTACTAAACTAATATCATTTCACTATATCTCAATAGATAGAATAAAAAACCAATATTTTTCACTGATAAAAAGTTTCTATACTAAGTAAGAGTTAAGTTTTTTGTTGTTTTATCAAATTCAGGAAAAAAGGAAAGAAGGCAAGAAGGAAGGGCAGGTGGGTGGGAACCAAAACACAGGTGGAGATATTTAGTGAGGTACAGAAGTATAAAAAAAAAAAATCAGATTTTAAAAAAACAGTTATTGTAAATAATTAGAGTTATGCCAACTTTAAATGCATCAGTGACAGGTAACTGATATTAGATAAAACTCAGTCAAAATAACAGAAATGCTGTTTAAACGACATTTAAAAATTAATTTTAACACATAATGATACTTGAACCTAATTTGAAATAGGCAGGATGTATGTCATGTTAAGAATATTATTCCCCATGCTTAAAGTATTAAGAGAACTCTACTGTCACACAAGAAGTAACAGGTCAAAATTACTCTCCAGGGCTGGGGATATAGTTCAGTTGGTAGACTGTTTGCCTTGCATGCACAAGGCCCTGGTTTCAATTCCCAACACCACAAAAAAAAAAAAAAAAAAAATACTCTCCAAGTGTAAACAACTAGAAAACTGGATAAAACAACAGACATTGGACAATAAGAAGCTCAAACTGATTCCTTAAAGACAAAAAAAAAAAAAAAAAAGACAAAACAAGTGAGTCCTAAAATTACCTGGGATTGCTTTTTGAAAGCACTTTTGGTACTATAGTATTTTAAAAGTCCAAAGCAACAAGAAATTTTGGGAGAAGTCCCTGAAGTAAGAGCTACACAAGATGAACTAAGAGCTACACAAGACCTTTTTTTTTTTTTTAAATAAATGATCCCCTTGAATTACCTGAATGCCAATCTACATGTGTTCCTGCATGAAAATCCATGAGCCTGAGCAAAAACAATTTTTAGGAAAGAACAATTATATGGTAGCAGATGCTGAAGAATTCTCAGAGCTCACCTTTCTGCCATGATGTTCTGCCTCACCTCAAGCCCAGAGAAATGGAGCCAGCTGTCTATGGACAGAGACCTCTGAAACTGTGAGCCCCAAATAAACTCTTCCTTCTCTACAATTGTTTTGGTCAGGTCTTTTAGTCACAGCAGTGAAAAAGCTGACTAAAACATTATCTATGTATGGGAGCAAGGTTGCTAGGAACTGAAGCCAGGGGTTGTACTCTACTACCAAGCTACATCCCCACCCTTTTTATTTTTTAATTTTTAGTCAGGATCTCACTAAGTTGCCATGGCTAACCTAAAACTGGTGATCTTCCTACTTCAGCCTCCCTAGCAGCCATGCCTGAATACAACATGTCTTACAGAAAATAAAAACCAAGGCATTAAAAGGTGACGTTGGGGTGGGTGGAGTGTGGAACCAAACAGTTAGCAAATGTCAAGCAGGAATTTCAACATAGCGAGCTGACTCCAGAGCCTGATTTCCAAATTCTACTACAGAGAGATTTTTCAAAGCAAGTATCTTCCCACTTGTAGATCAGACATCTGAAATCAGTGGATCTCCACCAATGGAGTAAAATTAGAGTAAGAGATAAAAATCTTTATTGTCCTAAAAACACTACCAGTAATTAATTGGAAGAATCCTCCTACCTAAATGTATGTTTTCTCATGCATAACATCAAAGAGAGTCAATCAAGACAATCTATAAAGACCTTTGCACTAGATATATTTTAGTAGCAGGAGGTATTTTGAATTTTTGTTGTTATTTTGTTTTTGGTAGCGGAGACTGAATCCAGGGGGTACTTCTTGTGGAGCTATATCCTCAGCCCCTCCCTCCACCTTTTTAATTTGATACAGAGTCTCAGTGAATTGCCCAGGCCTTGAACTTGCCATCACCCTGACTCAATCTCCCCAGTCACTGGAATTATGGTGTGTGCACCATCCCCAGCTAGTAGTAAAAACATTTTTAACTTTAAAGAAAAAAATTCATTTGAAACTCTCCCTAACCACCCATATTTATCTATTGCCTACCAAGTGTTTGGTACCATACCAAGTACCAAGGATATAACAATGAGCAAGACAAATAATCCACCCTCCCTTTAGTGAATCTTAGAATATATCAGAAAAATGAAAATAAAACAATTGAACAATTCATTTCCTATGTTTCTAAATATGGTGATTCTGCGCTCAATACAGGGCTTTTGAACTTTCCAGAAACTCAGATGCCCAAATATCCCACAACTCTGTCCCCTCATCAAATTCAGGGTATCCCTTGATTATCAACTTCTCAATGAAACCTTCCCTAACCATTTTATAGAAAAATGAAATTCTTCCAACTCCAACATTCCCTATCACTTTTCCTACTGTAATTACTTTTCTCTAGAAAACCTATCCATTGCATGTACTCAGTTGTTTAATATTACTCAGTTGTTTAGTATTCACTAGAATATGAGTGTCAACAGATCAATAATTTCTGGCTGCTCACTGGTATCCATTGGGAACAATGCCTAAAATACAGCAAACAAACCTAAAAATGAATAAATGAGTGCAATGGTTCACTACATTTTTATTTATATACACGTTTTCGTGTCCCACTTATAGATCAGACATCTGAAACCATTAGGTTTTTTTTTAGTATTTAGAACCTTAGTTTGAATATGTACTTTTTATATTTTTATAATATATTTTTTAATCTGAAGATTTATTTTGATTCTGCTTATTTTTTTGACTAAGCTGATTTTCTTAATAAGAAGAGAGAATACATTGCTTTAGCTATTCTGTGTCTCTTATTTTTCCAGATGAATTTCAAGACTGCTTTTTCTATTTCTAGAGGAATGTCATTGGGATCTTAATTGGATATATATTAAATCTATATAATGATTTTGGTAGTATGGTCATTTTGACAATATTAATTCTGCCTATCCAAGAAAAAGGGAGCTCTTTGCATCTTCTAAGGTCTTCTTTAATTTCTTTCTTTAGTGTTCTGTAGTTTTCATTGTGCAGGTCTTTCATCTCTTTAGTTAAGCTGATTCCCAAGGTTTTGTTTTTTTTTTTTTTTTTTTTTTGAGGCTATTGTAAATCGGGTAGTTTTTCTCCTTTCTCTTTCAGAGGATTTGACATTGATATACAGAAATGCCTTTGATTTATGGGTGTTGATTTTATAACCTGCCACTTTGCTGAATTCATTTACTAGTTCTAGAAGTTTTGTGGTGGAATTTTTTGGGTCTTCTACCTTTCAGGGTCTGGGTTGAAAAATCTGCAGAGATTTTAATTGATTTCCCCCTATATATAAATCTGATTCCTTTCTCTCATGGCTTTTAAGATTCTCTCCTTATTGTGTATGCTAGATATTTTCATGATAATGTGCCTTGGAGTGGATCTGTTGTGATTTTGTACATTCTGGCGTCCTGTAAGCATCTTATAGTTGGTTTTCCAATTCATTCTTCATGTTTGGAAAATTTTCTGATATCATTTCACTGAATAGATTGTTCATTCGTTTGGTTTGGAACTCTCTGCCTTCCTCTATCCCAATAACTCTTAAATTGTCTTTTTATGTTATCCCATATTTCTTGAATGTTTTGCTCATGGTTTTTTATCAACTTTACTGTGTGGTCAACATTCTTTTCAATATTATATATTTGTCTTCATTGTCTCAGGTCCCATCTTCCAAGCAGTCTAATCTGTTGGTGTTGCTTTCTACTGAGCTTTTAATTTATTTTATTGCTTCTTTCATTTTAAGGATTTCTGGTTGTTGTTTTTTTTCAGAACCTCTATCTCTTTATTGAAGTTCTTTTGCTTCCTGTATTTGCTTATGTAGCTCTTTATCGAAATGATCTTTTACTGCTTGCATTTGTCCTCTTATATCATCCTTTAATTCACAGAACATTTTAATTATGTACATCCTGAACTCCTTCTCTGTCATTTCTTCTGTTTTGTAGCCATGGATTCTAATAATGTAGTATCTTGGTTTGTTTGGGGCACTTTTTCCCTTGTTTTTTCATGTTGTTCGTGTGTCTTCCCTTCTAACACTGCAGATCCACGGTGTTACTGTTTTTACCCTATAGGCTCATAGTGCCCCTGTAGGGTTCCAATACCTCTCCTTTGAGGGGAAGAACAATATTAACAGATCCCAATACAAATAATATACAACCTTAAACCAAATACTTGCTAATAAGACATTTACAGAAATGGTTTGCAAAAGGATTTACAGTTTCTGATGGTAGACAAACAATAGGGGGTGAGGTGTAGAATGAGGAACTGAGGGGTAGGAGGTGAGAATATAGAGTTATTAGATCTTAGGAAGTGTGAAAGAGGAATCTAAAGATGATGGTTAGTAGCAGGAAAAGAGAGAGAAAGTGATTTTCAGGAGACAAGTAAGTGGGAAGGCAATAGAGTACATAAAACAAACACACATAAATATTAAGAAAAATTAAAAATGTAAAAATAGTAGATAAAAGAATATACAACACAACTGTAATACACTATTCAGACATCCCAGTCTTCAGTATCCTAATTCATGTAAAGTATGGTTTCACAAATGATGGGGATGTGAGGACAGGAGAATAGAGAAGGAGGAAAAAATCTTGAAGGAAGAAACAATGGTTGTTTTGGTTGGAGATCAGTATCTTTCCTGCTTCCCTTCTCATTCAATAGGTGTTGTTTTCTGGTATCTCCACCCTCAGGATGGTGAAGGTTACCAGGTGGGAGGGTTCATCTTGGGTACAGGGCACTTGGAAGTGGGATATGGCACCAACTGGTGGTCCCTGATAGGAGACTGCACCCCAAGGATCTCCTTTGGGGCCCACTCGTGTGATATAGGCACTTGGTCTTATCTCCTTATATCACCTATAGATCTCACAGTTCCTGGTCTCTAATTTAGTCTCTAAACTGTATCTTACTCACTCTCTCCCTTTCTACTTCCTACTCAGGAACCTTTCTCTCCAGAGGTGTTGTGGGTTGCGCTCTGGGGGCTATGCACCTGTCTTGGAAAGTTGTTTTTTATTGGGCAGTCACTGTGGCGCCTGCTGGGGGAGAGTGGGGAGTTGCGGACTATTGGTACCTGCCCAGCCAGTGTTCCAAGCTAGGAGTTGCTCAAATAAAAATGGCAAGGAAGGTTTCCCAAGATGGAGGCGGCCACTTTCAGTAATGGA
Source organism: Marmota flaviventris (assembly GCF_047511675.1). Lineage (NCBI taxonomy): Eukaryota > Metazoa > Chordata > Mammalia > Rodentia > Sciuridae > Marmota > Marmota flaviventris. Next base: position 67,469,683 of record NC_092499.1, read on the forward strand.
ATATCAGGTCAGGTGATGGGGGGGGGGGGGTGTATTAGGCGATGTGTTCAGAGATGCAGCTCTGTGGCACACAGCGTTGTGGCTATGGGCTGCCTCCAGACCCACTGAGCAGCTCTGCGGATATTGGTGGGACTTCCTGGGGCTGCCTGTGCTCCTTATTTTTATACTTTATTCTTTTTAAAATAATATCATTTGGGCCTGGGGTTGTGGCTCAGTGGTAGAGCGCTTGCCTAGCACATGTGAGGCACTGGGTTCAATCCTCAGCACCAAGTAAAAATAAATTAAAGGTACTGTGTCCACCTGCAACTTAAAAAAATTTTTTTAAAATAATAATAATTGGGGCTGGGGTTGTAGCTCAGTGGTAGAGTGCTCACCTACTATGCATGAGGCACTAGGTTCGATCCTCAGCACCAAATATATATAAAATAAAGATATTATGTTCACCAAAAACTAAAAAATAAATATTTAAAAATGATGATGATGATGATGATGATGATGGATGATAATAATAATATCATTTAAAAAGTTCAACAGGGGGCTGGGGTCGTGGCTCAGGGGTAGAGCACTTGCCTAGCATGTTCAAGGCCCTAGGTTCGATCCTCAGTACCAATAAACAAAATAAAAAGCTATTGTGTCCAACTAAAATATTAAAAAAATAAATAAAAACGTTCAAGACCCAGAGACCATTTTAAAATTGAATCATGTATGGTTTGAAACCCAGTGACTAAACTCAACTTTATCTTTTGGAGGGATGATGATGATAACAATGTTGCTAGAACATTTCTAATAAAATGAGTTTGTTATAAGCAATTGTGAACAATGGAATGTTTTGATTAGTTCATTAATTTATCCTGATAAAAACAGCAAATTATTGGAAGAAGTTAAAAAAAGAAGTCATGTATAATAATTTAATATGCCCTATTATACTATGAAAACTATGACTACTGATTAGATATAACCATGGCTCCCCCAAAGCAGGTATTCTCTCTTCTTATTAAGAAAATCAGTTTAGTCATAATAAGCAGAATCAAAACAACCTTCATATTAAAAAATATAGTTCAAGCTAGTGTCTATTAAGAACTACAAATTCAAATAAAGGATCTAAATACTAAAAAAAAAAGCTTTAAAAAAATTGAGTTCTCTGGAGCTGGGGTTCTAGGCTCAGTGGTAGAGTGCTCACCACTGGGTTCGATCCTCAGCACCACATACAAATAAATAAAAGTAAAGGTATTGTGTCCATCTACAACTAAAAAAAAAATTAATTTTTTAAACTGAGTTTTCCTCATTTAATTTTGTAGGAATATCCCAAAGTATCTCAGAAACAAAATTAAAATTACTACCATTACACACATTTTAAAACTATACAGCACCTTCGAGTATTATAGATAAATGTTCAATGTTAAAGGTATTCTCCTCTGATTGGTTTTGGGAAAGAAAACTCAGAATTCTTTAATGTAGATACATTTTCTACTCATAGGAAAATGGATCATCAACCAATAATTATGCTTAATGTTACAGATACTAAGCTAAAAAGATCTATTCATACAAAATGTTTTAGAGCAACTTTATTATTTTTAAGTAGTGACACGTGGTCATGGTAAAAGCAAAATCAAACAATCATAAAAATGCATAAAGGATAAAGGAAATGTCACCCAAACAAATTTCCCTGCTAAAAGAATCATTCACTGTTATCGTTTTTCACCATAGAGAGACATTTTGATATAAATAATTTTAAAGAAATCATTTCATACATCCTATGCTACTACCTTCTTTGTTTAATTTGGCATTATGCAAAGAACCTTTGTTTAGCCAATGTGTGTGTGTGTGTGTGTGTGTGTGTGTATAAAATTATTTTTAAGGATGCTACAGTACTAAATTTTATGGATTACCATTATTTAACTTTTTTCTCAGTTAACACTTTTTTTCATTAACAAAATTCTTCTAATAGAATGAATATGACAAACTTCACTTCCTAACAGAAAAACTTCATATCCCAATCATTTTCCACAAAATAGTCATTCATGTATTTATGCCACTCACTGTTCTAGACTATCTATATTCCATAAGTATAGGGACTGAGTCCATTTTAATCATTGCTTTACTTCCATTGCTTAGAGAAGTACCTGGTACATTGTAGACCTTTGTTTAAGTATTGAATGAATGGATGGCCAACACTGTTCTTTCATGCTTCTTCACTTCTGCAGTTACCTCCTTTTGCAACTTTGAAATTAGTTTTGTTTTCATTTGTTTTCACAGATTTATAAACTCAAAAGATAAAATTATATTATATGCAAGACACCAACTCTACAAAAATAAAACTATGGTCCCTGTTACCAAGAGGCTTACAGAATCACAGAATTCAGAGAGTGAAGACTTGTCTCTCTTCTCTCCTCGCCTTCCCTCCCTTCCTCCTTCTTCCTCCATCTCCTCCTCCCTCTCTCCCTCCCTCCTTTTCTCACCCTATCCCCCTCCCACCCCCCTTTCAGGTGGCCATGAGAAAAAATTTTCATTTTAGGACCAGGCCACCCTTCACATTAATTAGCCTTCATCATTCAGTTCAGTCTATGTATGGGAAGCCACGGAGATAAAATATATAGGGGGTAAAAAAACAGCATGACGGTGTTTCTCAGAAACTCTGTGTAGCTTTGTTTTAAGAAGTTCCTTCTGTGCTTCAAAACATCATTCAAAGGAAATATGAATCTAACAGCTGGTTATGTGTTTTCCTTTGATCTAACATTCACTGGAGAAAGAAAAAGTAGAAGTACTGTCATGCTACTATTCCAGTACTAAGCTGCAAAAGGTCCAGCTGGCACACGTAGAAAAACCCTAACAAGACCAATTAAACTGCAAAGTTATACTTGAGTTCATCAAATATTTATTTTGCTTTTCCAGGAAATAGTTTTTGAATGAATATTATGTTCTTTATTTGTTTTCTCTTTTTTATTGATTTTATTATTTTTTTAATACATGACAACAGTGGAATGCATTACAATCCTTATTACACATATAGAGCACAATTTTTCATATCTCTATATATAAAGTATGTTCACATCAATTTATGCCATTATACATGTACTTTTTTGCATTACAATTATTAATATACATATATATCACAATTATTCATATCTCTGTTTGTATATAAGGTATGTTGACTCCCAATTCAAGTCTTCATATATGTACTTGGTATAATGATGACCATCATATTCCACCATCCTTGCTAATCCCCTTCCCCTTCCCTTACCCTCCCACACCTCTTTCCAGGAAATATAAAGGGAGAAGGAAGGCACCAATGAAATAACAAAACATGCCGAAATCTTTTCATTCCAATTAAAATTTTGGTCTTTAAAAATCACTACGAAACAGATCTGCTAAGAAACCTCTAGAAGTATTTACTCTGTTTTCTTTCATTTGGAAATTCCAAGTTCTAAAGTAGAACCTTTAGACAAATACACAGTTCATCCTTTCACTTCTTAGCTCATTTACACTTAGTCAGTTTACATACATAAGAAATGTGCCCAAATAATTATCCAGCTCAAGGTAGGGGTGGGGATAAGAGATGAGTTCAGACTTAAGGTAGAAGTTTGCACAGGGAACATGAGCCATGTAAAAATATGATGCTTGTGCTACAGTGATGCAGCTCAATTCACAATAGCTAAACTGTGGAAACAGCCCAGAGATGACCTTCAATAGATGAATGGATATATACACAATGGAATACCACGCAGCCTTAAAGAATGAAATCATGGCATTTCCAGGTAAATGGACAGAGTTGGAGAATATCATGGTAAGCAAAGTAAGCCAATCCCCAAAAAATCAGAGGCTGAATGTTTTCTCTGATAAGTGGATGCTAATCCATAATGGGGGATGGGGTGTAGAGGAACTTTGGATTGAGCAGAGGGGAAGGAAGAGATGGGAGGTGGTAGGGGGCAGATAATGGAATGAGATGGACATTATTACCCCTATGTATGGGTATTATTGCACAAATGGTGTGACTCTACATCACATACAACCAGTGCTTCCTTTATGTAAAAGAATAAAATAAAATTAATTAATTAATTTTAAAAGAATATGATGCTTGAAGAAGACTAAAGAATGTCATGAAAGTGATTCACATTTAAGTAAATCTAATTAAAATTCATCGAGGGCTGGGGATGTGGCTCAAGCGGTAGCGCGCTCGCCTGGCATGCGTGCCGCCCGGGTTCGATCCTCAGCACCACATACAAACAAAGATGTTGTGTCCGCCGAAAACTAAAATTCATCGAAATACAACATCCTTAAAAATACAAACTCTCTAGGGGCTGGAATTGTGGCTCAGCGGTAGAGCATTCGCCTAGCACGGGCGGGACCTGGGTTCGATCCTCAGCACCACATAAAAATAAAGGCATTGTATTGTATCCATCTACACCTAAAAAAATAAATATTTTAAAAAATACAAACTCTCTAGTTCATCAATGCAGCTCTTTAATACAACAAACCATATATACATTGATTTCAATCCTATGACTATGTCAAAGAAATTATACTGATTTGACACACAAACTCAACGATAATATTTGATTTAATTCAAAACTCATTTAATGTGATTCACTTATGAGTACTGACCCTAATTCCTCAACTAAACTTTAATACTGGTTTAATTAGTCCTTTATCTCGTAATTACCAAACAAAAAATTTTCAGTACTGATTAATTTCAAGATCCACCCACAAAACCATTTATGTCAATAAACTCAAATCACTTAAGAAAAATAAATAAATAAAAGCAAAAAAGATGCTCAAGTGGCTGAATTCTAAACTTAGCACTCTATGCAAATTCCTTCTAGATGTGGTTATGCCAAGTGAACAGTCCTTTAACTCCATAATTTCCTATTTTCACAATGAATTACATTAAGGGTAAATGCAATAAGCTACTGTATCTCCCACAAAAATATCTTAGAAATTCATTTTCCCTTATTATATTCCTCCTACCAGATATTGTGATTTTTTGTATCCAAAAGATCTATCTAGCAAAACTCAAACATTCACATAAGATTTTAGCCAATTTAACATTCAAATTCAAAATGTCCTAGACTATACTAGGAACTGAACTTGAACTACAAGTTTATAAAGCAGGCATCATTGATCTTATGTTAAAGGAAAATGAGGTTGAGAAAGATAAAATAATTTGATCTCAAAACTACCAGACATTAATGATGCCACAAGAAAAGACAAAGAGAAGTAATACTTGTTGCATGACAAATATGTATCAGGCATGCAACACACTTTTGCACACCTTTCCTCAAGTAATTATCATCACTGCTTTGTAAGGCAAGCATTATTTCCATTTTGAAGATAGAAAACTGAGGAAAGAAGTGACTAAAAGTTGACTAAGATTTATACACCTAGTTAGCAGCCAAGAAAAGATAGAAATTCTAGATTTTTGTCCTCAAACTTTACTTACTATGATCTGAGGAAGTTGGTTTGATTTGTTTTATTTATCGTGTTTATACTCTACAGAGAAGAAAACAATTTCAGTGATCTAATTTTAATAAAAATGATTTCCAATTCCTTGAGAGAATTGTATCTGTGCTGATGATTCCTGGTAGGGTCACTATCATGAGTCTACGTGACTATGTTTTAAGAACCTCCATATTTTATAAGATTATAATTTCCTATCTTAACTACTCAATAAATAACCTGGAAATGCTTAAACAAAGATCTTTACTCCAATGCTTCCAGGCTGCCATCTATATGAGAAAAGGCTATTTCCCACCATTACTCCCTTTTAGGATATTCTCTCAAGAGCAAAATATAGGACATTTATAAATGCCAATTAATGCAAAATATAGAGGTTAGCTAATAAATGCCAAACAATAACAATGGTGCAGCATTTAGCATACAAATGGATGTCAACCCAGTATTAATCCAGTATTAATGAATTAATACTGAAAGCATTTTTATCACCAGAATAGCTGCTTTGCAAAGAATCAGACCCCTTTTTAAATCAGAGGCAAATAACTTAAACATCAGTTTAAGCAACAAAGAATAGGAATTAAAGTGTAGAGAAAGAAACTAAAATTCTCTCCATCCTATCCTGTGACCTTATATTTCAATAATTTAAGCTTATGGTACTGCTCCCCACCACCTAGCTCTAAAAGAAAGAACAGTAGGATAACGGTGGTCTTAGATAGAAAACATCACCATTTCAAACAAACCTCTCCTTTAGAAAGAGAAGTAATACTTGTTTCCAAAAAATCAAACCTCTCCTTTAGAAAGCTCTGAAATTTATCACACAACATATTTTATCTTCTATTAGTCTTCTAAATCCATTTTAAAAGTTCATCTTCCTTTACAAATTCTCCCCTGTCCTTTCTTATCTGCTTCTGTTCTTCCTCAAGATCACTCAAAAGAATTAAGGTAGAAATACACAGTGAGCTCAGGCCAATAGTTATCAAACATTAACTAGGCCAGAATGTATTATTAATTAATAGTAGTTTTCAAATTTTGTTCTACTGAAACCAAGAGTTGTATGAAACAGTTTTAGTATCTGACATTAACTTAGGGAAAATCTCAAGTCATCGTTGCTTCAAATATGTCTTCTGTTCTTTTTCTTTTCCTTCTGGTAATCTCAATACATGTATGTTCTACCTTTGGTTGTTGTCCCTTAGTTACTGTATATTCTGCTCCTTTTACTAGGCTTTTTTTTTTCCTTTGTTTTGTGAAATTTCTTCTGACACAGCCTAAATCTCAGAGAAATTCTTTATGATGATTTTATCTCTGCCATGTCTCAGTCTGATTCTGATGCTTGCTCTCTTTATACTGCTCTTTTGCCTTTTAATACGTCTCCTAATTTTGTAAGTTTTCGTTGGAAGTTAGACATGATGTGCTGCGTAAAAGGAACTATAGCTATGAGGGCTTTAGGGAATTGTCTCCTTTGTCTCAGTACCAGGTTCACATTCTTGATATTCATCCTCTAGGGCCAGAGAGTTCACTAAGGACAAACATTTGCCATTTGAAAATGGATCACAGGAGCAGGAATAAAAAGAGTACTACCAGTGAGGTTCCAGATGCAGGATCACAATTAATTCTCAATAAAGAATTTGTGATCGTGTATGTGTGGGTTTGATATTTTTTTGTTTGTGTATTTAGCAGGTTTTTTCATTTGGTATTTTCCTCCTTTCAACACTTAAATATTTCACTTCACTCTCTTGTTTACCTGATTTCCTGGGAGATATAGGATTAATTCTTACTTTTGTCCCTTGTTGCAGTATCAGGGTCACATTCCTCATTTTGGCCTAGTTTTATGGGCCAGTGCTCATTTTTGCCATATATGTGCAGTTTGTAAATTACTTGTAGTAGAAGCAGTGAAACAGTAGTGATAGGGAGGTTGCAGAGGACGTTTCAAATTATAAGTCCTATGATTAGGTCTCAGTCTTTTTAGTGAGCCTGTGCCCCTGACAGCAAGTACTTCTCAGTCTACCCCCACTCCCACCTCCTTAGGTGGAGCAGGATGATTAGAGTCAGCAGGAGTTGAATACTTCCTTTCTTCACCCTTCCCCAGGTCTGTTAGGTTCTGATAAAACCCTAAAAGGCTCTAGTAAAGTACTTGTAGTACTTGAGAGCAAACCTTGTTAAGAAGAACAGAATGCTCTGGTATATTTCAAAATGATTACTTTTCCTCTCCTGTTGTTAGAAGCATCAGGGGATTTCTCCCCACCCCCCTTTAATATTCACTGTAGGAACTGGTCAAACTCCTGAAGGGAAAGTCACAAATGACTTTTGTCATTATCCCTATGACTTGGTTCTTTTGGAGTTTTTAATACTCAAATTTGTTCACACTGGGCCTCAATAATTCTTACAATTCAGATTTGTCTACGCTGGCAAGAACCCTATTGATTCCTATGGTGGTTTCTACCCCTGGATTTCTATTCAAATAAGTTGCAATTCTGTGTATTTGTCTTTGTCCAATTTGGGGGCAGCAGTTTGCTCTATGACTTCATTCTCTTAAGTTAAGTAAGAACTACTAACTTTTCGGTTTATTCAACTTTTTATGTGTTAGGACAAAGTGATGAATTCTAAGCTTATTCCAGGCTGAACCAGAAACCACATTTTCATTTCTCACCTTCACATTTTACTAATTGATTAGTAATATATAACACTTATGAGGGAGAAGGAAAAAATTTGGAAATCTGAATGTCTCAATGGCACATATATTACCTAAAATATGATTAATTAGTTTTTATAAATAAAAATGGGGCGGGGCTGAGGATATAGCTCAGTTGGTAGAGTGCTTGCCTTGCATGCACAAGGCCCTGGGTTCGATACCCAGCACCAAAAAACAAAACAAACAAACAAAATAAAAATGGTATAAATTATTAAATACACTTCCTCTCTTTCAGAAGCAATGAAACATGGACAATCAAATATTGTGGGGATCATTTAGATCTCATGTTGTTATTATAAATTAAATTGTTTCCTGAATGAACACCCAAATATTAAATTTCCATAGGGAATATAGAAAAAAACTATCCTAAAAAAAAAAAAATAGCTATCATTAAGTACTACAATTCATTGGTCATCCTTATTGCTTAATTTTCAGAAAAATAAAGCCTGTTATTTTATTCCTGAAATAGCATTATCATATTTCTACACAAATTTAAGTTTTAGAGATTTCCTCTAGAAGAAAAAAGAATAAAGAGAGAGAAAGCTAAATTTTTATGCAAAATGTGGCACTTGGATGCCAGCCCCCAACATTTGCTATCACCATGAAATTAACATTTATCGAAAACAATTTACTTAGAAAATCTTAATCCACTGTATAGTGCTATTTGCTGGCTCTTACAGCAAGAAATACAGCCAACTTTTTCCCTCAAATCAAACTGAAAAACACCTTCTTATATTTTATATTACTTGTTTAAACTTTATTTAACTGAGTTTTAATCTACTTAACTAAAAGAATGCTGGTTTAATAAGTTAAGGTAAATAAATGTACTACATAATTCACCTTAAGAAATCTAAAAGCACTATTATAAAATAATCCTCAAACTTAGTAAGACTATCAGAATGACCAGACCTAGGGGATATTAGCAGTATCTTCACTTTACATACATATATATAAATTTTACTTCAGTATTATTTCTATATCTGCGATACAATACAAATAACAGACATCTCTAAAGCCTTTAAACAGTACAGATAATGAACCACTACAAAATTAGAAACTTGGGCAAAACTTTAAACCATGGGATAGCTACATTCAGACAAATAAATTTTCCTAGGAAGATAATGAAGAATTAGAGTGAGTTAGATGGGTTGGATGATCAGAAAAAGGATAGGAAAAAGCAATAACAAGTGAAAGATTTTATAAATATCTAGAAAAAAAATTTTAACAAAAGAAGTTAGTCAAATGGAACAAAAATGGCTGCCTGAGTAAGATGGAAAAGAATATTGTAAAAGTTCCACCCTGAATTTACAAAAATATAAAACATGAGACCCTACATTCTTGAAACCCCAAAACAAAGTCAATATCTAAGTAAAACTGAGACTTAGTATTTGATATAGTTTCTAACTACAGTAATAACTGACAAAGCAGATTCAATTATGTCAGCTCACAAGAGATAAAAATTTAAAACATCAAAAGGAAAAAAAAAAAAAAACTTAACCTATCTAGTTTTATCAGAGTTATATGTGTAAAAGTAAACTGTTCAGGTGACCATGCCTATGTAAGAGACAAGATGGTCTAACAGATGGAGCATAGAATGTACACCTGCTCCAGAAATTGTCATATGATTATATCATCTCTAAAAGTAGACTATATTGAGGAATAGGGTTCCTTATTTATAAAAGGAGAAAAATTTAACAAAGCTATTTTATATTAACTGTGAAAAATGGCTTACCTTCCTTTCCCAAGAAGAGAAGACATTCATGAAACCACGGTAATCCAGGTGAATATATTATTGCTTAAATCTGGGTCACAAAAATTATTAGCTGTTCAAAACAAGACAAAAGAAAAATGTTAATTATTTTAAAAATACACATTTACTTTGTTGTTAACATGAAATATATCTCACATGAAACCATTCAAACAAAACATATATCCCCAAATCTGCTTCTCCAGGGTAGCTTCTTTGAAAGTAAAGACTAAAGAAATAGTTTGAATTATTTTTTAAATTCTTGATGGCTAAATGTGAAGAGATGTAGTTTTAAAATATTGAGTCTTTATAGTTATTATCCTATATTAATATTTTTCCCTCAGAAAGAACATGGATTTTGCCTAAGACAGAAAGGAACCACAGCTTTAAAAAAGGAGGCAAGGGGGAGGGGGTCAAGAACATTCAAATAATTTCAAGGACAAAAAAAGAATGTTCCCCTCCAGAACATATTTACAGTCCCTCATCCAGAATTCAACTAACATCCAACTGAGGAAATCAGCCAAGCTTGACAAATTAAAATATTTGTAATCTGACAGGTTATCTTCTATAAATATTCAAATATGGACGTTTGTGTGCATGCAAGGGTCTCCACGTGCCAATCAAAATGCTTTGTTTGGGATCCTAAAATTGAGCACTTTTTTCACCCTTTTGTAGGAATCCCCTGAATCCCTAACTTTCATTTTAACTCTCTGATTAAAAGGTAATCTCTCTATGGGTAGTCTGAATTAAAAATTAAAGGGTAATATTCACATAATCATCAACAGCCAAAAGCAAAGAATCCATGCCTTTGAAAATCCAGGTCTGTAAAGAAAAAATGAAAGATCCAGGAGCGGGAGAGGGTATTGAGGATCTAGAAGGATGGCAGCTAAAAAAAAAAAAAAAGAATAACTTTTTACTCATCTGATCAGTTATGCCTTGGTAATATAAAACCCTAGATGTAAAGAACAATTAGCACACTTTATAAATTTGGTTTGTATTCAAAGTTCTATTTAGAAAGACTGCCATTTATTTGGCTCAAGGCAATGTCCCATATTTTTATGACAAGTTTGAGTACTTGAAACTGCAAAAAGTGGGAAAAAGCAATCAGTATGAGATTAAAACCAAACACACTTTTTGAAATCCACAGACAACCCTATCATTAAGAGAAATCAATAATTAACAGCAATAATGGCTTTAATGAAGACAAATTGTCTGAGACAATTTGCTAATTGTTTCATCCTATCTCCCATTAGTCAGTTTCCCTTAAATATGCATAAGATTACTGAAAAACCTCAGATCTTTCAGGAAAAGGACAAGTGATAAGCATACCTCTACATTCAAGGCAGGATTAAATTGTGAAAGAAAACTCAACCTATCCAGAGGAATCTGCCTCTTTGGTGATGGCTCAGAATAGATCTAGATCGGTAGGTTTGGAAGAAATTATTTTACTTTATGATTACTCACCACTTATAAAAGGAGAAAAAATTAACTTATTAACAAAGCTATTTTATATTAAGCCACCATCCAACTGCAGGTCCAACAGTGGATCCAAACCAAACGTTAGTGGTTCTCAAACCAGAGAAAGGAGAAAAGTCTGGTTTAGGAATCAGTAACTTCAGCCTTCTCTGAGAGTTGTTAGAAATGCAGAATCTCAGGTCCTGCTGAGGACATACTGAATCAGATTTAAGCATTTAAATAGATTCCCCAGTGATTTATATACTCATTAAAATTTGAAAAGCTCCCATGGGAAGGAGAATAGTAGAATGAAAGAAAAGTTATAATCTTCTGTTCAAAGCACCAGGTCACTGTTCAGCCAATATGCAGCCAATTCTTAACCTCTAGTTTATAGCATCATTACTCCTATCATAATTGTTTATACTCTAAGTAAAGGCTCTTGAGAAATAGGAACACCTCAAGTACCAAAAAAATTAGTATCTAATGATTAAATCTCAGATCCCAAGAAAGCTCTGACACAGTAATCTTAGAAGTGGTCCTATCTCATGTTCCCAAATCATGTTAATTAGATAAATGACAGTTATGTGCTACATAATCACATTTTGGTCAATGATGGACCACAATACAATGACAGTCCCATGAAATTATAATGCCTAATGAAGTCTCAGTCATCTTAGTTTGTGTAAGCATACTCTATGATATTCACACAATGATGAAATTGCCTAACAATGCATTTCTCAGAACTACACTCATCCTTAAGCAATATATAGCTGTGGTTAAAATAATAGCACCTCCAAAAAATAAAAAACAGCACCTCCATTCCTTCAAAATCCTTAGCACTATGAACATTTGGGGTCCTACTAACTAGAATATGCCAACATGTAACTAGAAAAGGAGGCTATTTGGGCTGATTATTCAGCTACTGTTTTGCAGCTCCAAATCTACCCTTTGACTAATATTTACCTCTACTGAAAATAGAACTCTGAAGCTAGTTTTCTCTTTGCCAAGTATCTTCCTCATATTAAGGGCACTAGAAAAAGAATACAAGCTTTTGTCAACCATCATTGTCTCAGCTGAGTGAGGCCCTCCATTCCAGTAGCAGTTACTTGAAACTACCATCTTTTATTTGTATTCCCAGAAGTATCCCTCAGAAATAGCAGCAGCGAAGGCAGTACCCTTCTAGAAATTTTGAATCCCAACTCTATATGCCCCTACTCCAACCTCTTTATTTCCTGACACCTATGTATGGATGGTAGCTGCTTTCTGCAATTATTGTGTCTGTCCCCTTTTGCTTTTGTCAGTCCTATAAGACCCATATAATCCATTCCCTTTACTAAATTTTCTTGAATGCAGTGTCTAATATGGATATTTTTCCTGGACTGATCTTAACTGATCCATCTTGTGTAGATGGAATAAAATTCAAAATGATCTTGATCACTTTGGAAAACTGTTTACCCAAAACATGATAATCCACAAGAAAATATTTACTGCCTCTCCCCCCAAATAGATGCAAGATGGAAATGGATGTAAGAAATACAATTGATAAAGAAGAGGAAGCACAATCTAAGAAAGCAATATAGTGAAACTCTAGTATCATAATAGAAAACACACAGTAACTCTCAAAAACAAAGAGCCAGTAAAAATTCTGATACAAAAACTTTTCACTTTAAATAATAAAAATCATATAAGTGCAGATACGGAAGGAACTTTATTATTCTGTCTCTGACATTATTCACTTTTGTTAAAGCAGTTTTGTATCTAGTTTGGGTTACTACACTTCAAGCTGTCAAGAAATCAGTGAAAGTACAAAAAAGATTACACAAATGATAAAAGGAAACAGAAAACATGAACCCTGAAGAGTCTAAAAATTAGACATTTAGTCTAGTTTAGTGAAAGGAAAACTCTGGCCAACACATTAGCTGTCTTCCAGTTTAAGAGTTCTGACCAACTGTATTTCATCTCTCTAAAGGAAATGGGTTTACCATAGAAGATGACAAAGTAAAAGAAGACATTTATGTCTCCATTTTAACAGAGCTTCTTAGTTTACTGGCTCTCCTTGAAATGACTAACATGGTGGCTCTTAATGCTAACTGCACCTGAGAATTAATTACTTAGGAAATTTTTGCAAAAAAGAAAAAATGTTGTTGTTGTTGATGATAATGATGATAATGCAGCACAGAATCTCTATGCCAGAGATCTGATTTATCTTGGCTGAGGCACAGCTCATCATATTCATAAAAATTTTAAAATTCTCAAGTGTATTACATACTGACAAAGGAAATGAGAATCACTTAATGGAACATTCAGTAGCTTTGCTACTCAAGGTATGGTCTGAAGACTAGCAACCTTCAGATTACTTGGGAAGCTTGTTAGAAAAGCAACATCTCAGGACTACTGCAAAACTACTAAAAAAGAATCTACATATATTAACCAAACCCCTAAGTAATCCTTATGGCACATTCAAGTTCAATAATAATTTGAAATGAATGGGGGGGTAGGAAAAGAGAAGAGTTAAACTCCAGCCTAAAGTAACTTTTTAAACTGAATTTTTCTAGTTTTAGATACAAAAGATTTTTACTTTAAAACTGTTAGTTTACTAAGAACAGAGGATGAATAGTAATGATTATTCAGCACATACTATATATATCAGCATTATTCTTTCTTTAAAAATTGATTTAATCCTCAACACAAGTCAATAAAGAAGATATTTTATAATACCTATTTGGTCAATCAGGCAAAATTAGGTATTTAATAAATAACTTGCTCCAGATCAAAAAGCTAATAAGGAACAAATCTGAGTTTTAAATCCAGGTAGTCTGTTTTAAGTTTCAGAAATAAACACAAAATAATACCATTTTCCAATACTACTCCAAAACATCCTGAAATCATTCAAGAGAAAAGTATAATTATTGGTAATACAAATTCTGTAAGAGTAAAAGACAAAGTAGTGTGCTTTTCTCCATTAAAAAACAAATTCAAGGGCTGGAGATGTAGTTCAGTGGTAGAGCATTTGCCTCGCATGAACAAGGCAAAAGGCTTTGGATTTGAAGAAACCAAGGAAGTTTTAATAGTGATATAATCACATCAACACGATTTTGGGTCTGTAACCCACAAGTAAAACAAGCACATGAAAGAGAAGACAGTAATCCAGGAGGTAACTTAAAACTCCAACTTTATCAGTATTTTGAAGTGAGTGAGAAACAGAGCAATACTACACGGGAGACTATCTTACAAGACTAAAAAGTTTTCTAAAAACCACTTTGTTAACTATATTTGGGAAGTTACGGAAATTCCATATTAGGAGAAACAGTCTCCCTTGTGCCTTCTAAATCTTCCTCTACAACTACTTCTCCTACCACACTATTACCACCACCACTGCCACACTTAGAAAAGTAAAGTACATAAGGCTAGGATTATTTTTCACAATAAAAGAGGCATAACATAAATTTAGTCTGATTTTCCTCTTCTTCTGTACCCCACTGCTCCCAACTTCTAAAAAAATGTTCACTTTCTTTACACTTGTCATTGCAAAGAGCAAGAATTCCAGTTCCAATAAGCTCCAAAAGTTACTTCCATAAATGTTGAGGAAGATTTTTAAAGAAGAGGTCAGATAGAGGCTATCAGAAGGAAGCCTACTAGAAATTTTAATAATTTATGTGAATTCTAAATAGAATGATAGAAGAATCAAAGTTCCAGATATAAATAACATCATTGTACTGACAGAAAGATTTAATTTAAAATATGGAAAACTATATATTATATTTAAACCAAAGCACGACTATGATATTTTAGTTCATTCAGCCCAATCCGCTCCTTTTTAAAAAAATGTTCAATACTTTTCTTCATTAACAAAGCCTTAGTGGCCTAGTTTTTGAAAATGAAGAGAATAACAGATAACAAAAATAGAGTTACTAATCCTTAAGAATTTCTAAAGTAGATGCTAGAGTCAAAGAGATTTGTGGGCTAAAGATACAAACAAAAAGACTCACTGAAATGTAGTCTTCCAAACACATAAGTTTAAATTATGACCTGAAGCAATTTTGAGTAAGATTACCTGAAGAATCTTAAAAAGGTTAAGGTTCAGGTGAAACATGAAAAGAACACAGCTTTACTTCCTAGGAATAAGACTTCCCAGGAAGTCACTATAGATAAAACCCAAAAAAGAGTATTCTTCGTGGGCAAGCCAACAGTCAAAAAACACAGAGGTGGAGCATTACTGATATGACTCTTTCATTAACTAATATGACTAATAAAATGACTCAAGTCAACACTCCTTGAAAATTTCCATCATCTTTTAATTATTCATACTAGTTATGTAAATTATCTGTAGTTACTTTTTTTTTCCCCTTATAGTACCATAAATTCACCTCCTCCTTTCTTCTACTTGGCTTTACAAATAGCATGTTCTCAATCTGAGCACTCCCATCTCTTAGGTTAGCCTTAACTTCTGATAAAGGTATATGTATAGAACTAACAGAAAAAGTAACAACCAGTTACTGGACATACATTACAAATGGTCATGAACTTGTACATACTCTATTCTACACATAATTCTACTGTCATGTATAACTAATTAAAACAAATTTAAAAATTAGTAAAAAATAAAATAATATACAGCATGTAAAGTATGTAACAGTATCTGCCTGTAATACATAAATGCTCAATAAGAATAGCTTCTATTATATCTAACTTTTATTACAACACTAGGAGGTAACTGCTATTATTTCCAATTTGTAGTTGAGGAAACAGAATAACTTGAGGAAACAGAATAACTTGCTCAAAGTCACAAGGATAGTCATGGGGTAGAGACAGAATTCAAGACAATTTATGGAAAGCAGAGCCTAAACTCTATTATAACCTATTATAAACCAGGTTATAAAGCAGGAGGGGCAAAAACAGCAGGTACAAAACCATTCAACAGTCATAGCTGTCTTCATAAGAATTTTTCTGGATCATCTCCAGGTCAATCCTGGCCTAGCCATCCTCTAACAAATATTTCTATATGACTAGGAGTTTAAAAAGGACATGGATAAGACTATGATAGATTGCTAAGAGTGCTTAATGTTTCACGCAGTACTTTAACATTACAAATTAGATCCATGTAATAACTCCATAAGGAATATGAAAGAAAATATGAAAAGTTAAAGGAATCTAATTAGAAGCACTCAGGGTAAGTTGTTTAACTCAAAAACATTACAAACTCAGTCTCTTGGTTCTCCATATCTAAGAAGACACACGTTTCATCCACACACAAAATATAAACATAATAAATCTAAAATTTAAAGAGCTCCATTTCCAATCATGTTTCTGATTACTAGTTTTGTGTATAAAATCTCTTAATTTTTAAAATACTATATAATTTTTCTCAAAACATTTTTGTTTCCCCTCATCTCAAATCCCTTCTAAGTGGTTATTTTCTTTATTCAAATTATATTTCAGCTTGTCTGTCCCCACCACCTATTCCCCAAATGATAATCATCGATTTCCACAAAACTCCCTTACCCTACTTAAGCCAAGACTGCATTCACAACAATAAAAACATAATTGGAGCAAAAAGATTCTATTTATGTACTGATAACCTCAGCATACCACTCCAAATTCAGAAAATGAAAATTAACCATAATAAAAGTATACTTTATTCTGCTATTTTAACCTGCTATCTTTTAGTAAGTAATATAGATTATATTGCAGTTGTTTGGTTTTATAAATCCTGCATATTTACAGATAACCCACTAAAGAGATTTTACTTATCTATTTTTATTCTTTTTCCATATTTTTTATTGGTGCATTATGGGTGTACATAATGGTGGGATTTGTTGTTTCAAATTGGTACTTCCACACAATGTAACGCTGATTTGGCCCATATCACTGTCTAAGGAGATTTTGAAAAATTAAATGCTTTAAATTAGTCTCCTAGCCAAATATCTATGACACTAATACAAAGCAATATACAAACATGCCTCAGTCAAAAACATACATACCTCCCATTTGTTTACCCTATCCTTAAAAGAAATAAAATCTTTATTACTATCCCATCCAAAATGGAGAGGTGATTTTTCCCTGAAGTGTTACTACCCAAGAAACGCAGTAGTAACAAGAAGAACTGAAGCGAGATGCCTTCCCTCTGATCTGTTCATTACCTATATAGAAGTACCTCCATTATTTAGACTGTAAAAAGTTCCAGACAGAAGCACAGAGTAGCTGAACCAACGAGCACCATGTTTCAAGACTTATGCATGAGGCACTGGGTTCGATCCTCAGCACCACATAAAGATATTGTAATAACTAAAAAAAAAAAAAAAGACTTAACAACTGTGCACTTTTCATTCAGGGCTATCTATCTAAAAAAAAAAAAAAAAATGGGGGTCTGGGGATATAGCTCAATGGTAGATCACTTGCCTTACATGTGCAAGGCTCTGGGTTCAATCCCCAGTACTAGAGGGGGAAAGCACTGGGCTCCTTATATAAAACCACAGCCTGGAAACTGACATAACAAAAATTTTCTGGAGTCCCTTGAAGTCCTTCAAAACTAAATAACAAACAACCATGGGCTAGAGATATAGCTCAGTGGCAGAATACTTAACTAGCAAACACAAGTTTCTGAGTTCAAACCCCATCACCCTCAGAAGCTCAAATAAAAATGTTATAGATCTGGGGCTTTCTGTGATGTTGAGGTTAATTACAGAGACACCCCTCTTCAAACCCTGATTCTTGCAGTCATGTCAGAAAGATTTTAGACATTTCACTCAAAATAACAGGCATGAGTTTATTAGAAGAAACAGGAAAGGGGAAAAAGAGGAAGTTCTCAAATAAGAGAGTGGGTCCTCTCAGAGAGAAGAGAAATGGTGTGCCCCTCCTACCTAGTTTTATTCGGTCTCCGGGAAGTCTCCAGAGAATGTCACCCAGGTCCACCTCTTGACTTCCGACTGATAGCAAGATGACATCGGACTTTCAAGTCCCCACTGAGTAAGACAACTCTAGGTCATTTTGGCCCATGCTGATTAATTCTAATTGGAACCTGTTCTTACCGATTTTATTGTTAGAGGGAATTATCCTTAACTCCCTGAGTTCTGGGATCTGGTCTGTGTAAGGATAACAAAAGACCCCCACCCCTACCCGTTCAGGGTAACCTGTGTTCTTTTTTTTTTTTTTTTTTTTAGTTGTTGTTCAAAACATTACAAAGTTCTTGACCTGTGTTCTTTTTATCAGCATTTAGGGCCTGCATCTCTCCTGCAGATAACAGGTTGTTTGCTGAGGGATGTAACATATCCTGTTGACTCAAGCCAGGCAGTGCAGGCAAATTGGTTTTTAAAGGAGAAATCATGAACACTGGCCCATTTTGTAGAATTATTCCCTTAACCTCTTGTTACCACTGCTCCTTGTCTGAATGTTCCCATGAGCAGGAAGCCTAATATTTAGTAAATCTTTCTTCACTTTTCCTTCTTACTAAGTATAAAAATATTAAATATGTTCCTCTCCTGAGCAGATTCTCTAGACATACCAGGATAAAGATGCCTTTCAGCCCCAGGTGCCCCTCTACTCTATCTGTAATACAGACAGGAAGAATAAGCCATCTACTTGGGATTCAATCAGAAATTTCTAATGAACATAAGAACTTCAAAGTTTTATATTCTAATGATATTTAAATACATTCTCCAAAAAGAAAGTAGCCAAATGTGAGAAATGCAGTTGTTAAAATAATATTTTATACTAGCTTAAATAATTAAAATGAATTTCATTTTACTTTTTTAATATGGCTACCAGAAAATTTAAAACTACATGTGTGTTTCACACTATATTTCTGTTCAACAGAACTGATCAATCTATCAACTAATGATCATAAACTTTTACTATTCCCCTCTCAAGCTTTCATGTTTAAACAGCAACATTAAAATCTTAGTCATTACTACAGGCAGATCACAATTCCCTTTCCCCCTGACATGCAAAGATTACATTTACTTATTTGTTTCTAGGTTCCTTCCTTTCTGGTATCTTCATCCAACCTTAAAACGCTGAATATATTCTATAATATTTAGCCTTCTCTACCCACCTGCAAATCTCACCCAAGTTACTGGCCTCAAAAATCTTTTTGTCTCTAAACACTATCACACTTAAAGAAAGGGAGGTAATAAATTTTTCCAAAAGGGGACTTCAGGTTATTTCAAAGAGGCAATACATGGTACTATTAAGGGTCTGGCCACTAGAATCAAATAGCCAAGCAGTAACTCTGCCTCCTACTGTATACATTATTATAGCACCGTTTCCTAGTATATACAAAGGCCAAGTGCTATTATCATTAAACACTAAATTAATATTTCATTTGACTAACATTTAATATCAAAACAACAATTCCATAGGTTGTGAATAACATAAGAAAAGCATTTAGACAACTACCTAGGACTGCCTATCATTCTCTTTCTCTTCCTAGCTGTCCCATCAACAGGTTCCTTCCTATGCTAGTCTGTAGCACATTCCCCGCCTCCAAAAAAAAAAAAAAGAAAAGTAAAGAATATATAACAACAAATGGGAAAAAGGAGGTCATTTGGAGCTGAAATGAAACAACTCCAACACCAGATCCCATAAGAAAGTAGTTTGCATCACATAAAAAAAGCTTCCTTATTATGAGAAGTAATCAAGTCTGGGACCTCATAAAAAGTGTCTTCATAAAGGTTTAGAATAGGTATTCACTACAATTTTTGAACCAGATTCTGCATAGATAACACTATATAACTGTGGTTATAATCCAAGTTATTCTCAACTGTGGTTATAATCCAAGTTATTCTATTACATCTCATGAGCAATATTCATTATAACAACCACCTGCAAAAGAGATGATAATTATTGGGAAGAGGAATCTGGCACCAAACCCTGCTTTTAGCCACAGTCTTCCCATAACCCTTGCATTTAGTTCCTGACTCATGAACTGAAAAACAAACCTCAGACCTTAGAATTCCATCCATTTCTTGGATGGGGTTGTGACTCAGTGGTAGAATGCTTGCATAGCATGTGTAAGGCACTCAGTTCGATTCTCAGCGCCAGATATAAATAAAATAAAGGTCCATTGACAACTAAGAAAATTTTTTTAAAAAAGAATTCCATCCATTTCCTAGATCATAAAGCTATAAAGAAGGAGGGCTACCACAAATATGTATTTAGTTTTAGGGTATTATAATGTATTTGTTTCAAAAAATTAAAAGATATGACAAATTTGTGTTAAAATGAGTCTAAAAGCAATTTCTATCAAAGTAAACTATGAAGAAATATTTTCAAAACCACAGATACAGGCTTTCACAGATATTTCCGATCTGAAATAATGTCAACCTTTAGTTCAAATTTAGATTAAAAACTATTATACTCTAAAGTAGTTTTAGAAAATGCCTGGGTCTTAAACTGTGTGGAATACATGTATATCTAGAAAATCCAATGCAGACACAAGCCGACAAAAATAACTATGCATAGAACAGTAGGAGAACTAAAAGTTTCTGAGAACTTTAATAAAAAGTCACATGTAATCATCACATCTGCATGCAGTCACACATATGGCATCCAGTTTCAGGAATCCTGAACTTAAACCTTTTACAACTAAATTTAGATTATTTGGGGTGAGGGAAAAAGATGCGAAAGAGGAGTAAAGAACCTTCTAAAACCCCTATTTTGACTAAATGTGCAGCTGTAATTACAGATGTTCTGAAGCTTTTCTTGAAACTGCCTAATTATATTTTTTAAAAAAATAATAATAATTAAAAGTAGATTTTAATGAACTAAAGAATTTGGCAGTAAGACTTCTTCATTGCTATTTTTTACTGTATAATTAATTTATTTTGGTTTTGTCCTGCAACTAATAGGTGTGAATTGCTGTATAAATGGAAAAAAATATTTTCAGCTTCCTGAGTTAGGAGTTTTTATGTTTTTTCAAGAAAAAAATATACTGGATTTCTTCCTTTGGTATTTATGCAAAAACCTATATTTTATGTTTCTTCTCCCTTACCATGCCATCTATTTTATATAAGTATGAAACAAGTCACTAAACCAAATGACAAATACACATAACAATAAACAACACATAGGATCCCTTTTCTAAATCATTTCCAAATTATTTTCTAATTGTGTATTTACTCGAAAACACTATAACATGCAGCAAAAGGAATTTACACACATTTTAAGACATGTTTTTGCATTATATTTTAGATGTAATCAGGATATTAGTTAATTTGTGGATAATTATTTATTCAAAAGGGAAATTATTTTTAAAAGTCACAAATCTATGGAACTCATAAAATAACTGATCTGGTAACTTTCAAAATGCCCTTAATGACTAAGATTTTTCTCAAATGCATATTTTTATTTATATATGTAAAAAGTAAGTGAAGAAACTTCCTTGGAAAGAAATAAAAAAGGATAAAGAAGGCTTGCAGATTCCTCATGATTTAAGATATGGAATTTTAAAAATGATACTTGCCCTCAAATTAAAGAAAGCTAGGAGTAATAAATTTTTGCTTCATATTACCAAAAGGTTATAATGTAGGAGAATGAGGTTTAAGTCAACAGTGGCTTACTGCTTATTCTTAGATAAACGTTCTCTACCTTCGTCTGGCTACCAAAAAGAGAAAGCAATGTTATTGAAATTCTTTTGCTATTTTGCTGAACAAAAAGAAAATCATAAATAACTTTCTCATCATTTATGGAAAAATACTTAATAATACATGATGATAATAAAATATTCATTACATCTGACACAATT
This sequence comes from Marmota flaviventris, assembly GCF_047511675.1. NCBI lineage: Eukaryota > Metazoa > Chordata > Mammalia > Rodentia > Sciuridae > Marmota > Marmota flaviventris. The sequence continues at coordinate 67,491,766 of NC_092499.1, forward strand.
ACCCTGAAAGTCTTATAGTAAATCAAATATATTTTCCATAGTGACGGTCAGTATATCTATGTAGAAACAGCAGACATACTATCTTGTTTTTTTCTTGTTCAAATTAGTTTTTAAAATGCAAGGTTTACAGTGAGCTTGATAACGAAAGAATAGAAACACACTCTGTAAGGTAGGAAAAAATACTCCAATAATCTTAAACCTGGTGGCCAAATATTTGTATTTTTCTATTATCCGAATAGGCCAATGTCTTCCACAGACGCTAATCAACATGGACCAATAGATTCTAATCAACATGGACCAAAGTTAAATTAAAAGCTAAGTAAGAGAAGTTCAAGACGCCACAAAGCAAGAAGCAAATTAGCAGGTATTAAGATTTATGTGTTCAAAATGGATACGTTTAATTTAATTTAAAGCATAGATTATATTTACAGGTCACTAGCTTACCTGTTGTCAAGACGTACCTCATCAGGCAAAGAAACCACAAGGAGCACAATTTACCAAACTCATGAATGTACAGTGTTAAGCAGCAGCTGAAGATAGTCAGTACTGCATTAAAAAGATACAATAGTTGATCCTCCTGGAAATAAGCTGAGCTCCCTGAAAAGCACAGATAGGTTTTGAGTTGGATCCAAGGATCCAACTCAAAACCTATCAAAAATGATCTCATTTAACTTAGACTAGAATCATCAGAAAGATGAGACAAAATGAAAAAAAAAAAAAAAAGAACGACTACAATTTGTTAAAGATGTGTCATCAACTAAAATAGCTGCTGCAAAACCCTATTCAAATCTCCCTTCCAGCCGTAGGTCTCCTCAGAAGCTTTTCATTATCACACATTACCCTTTCCTTTACTACAGAGCACCTATGTAGCAGAATCTAAAATAGTACAAAGAAGATAGAAAACAAAGACTAAGAACTTTAAGCACCATAAAATATTTAATTTCTTGTTCTTTTAAGTCGAAGGAATTCGAACTTAGAAGACAACATTGCCATCTAAAATTAAGAGCTATAAGGAATTTAAAATCATGACCTTTAAAATCATGACCAAAATAACCCTAACCCTCCCTTCTATTTGCAGAGTTAAGAGTCAGGAACAGGTGTTGGAGGAGGGAGGGTGTTGAGAGTTAATGACAGAAAATTTTACTGTGAAGATTCTGGAAAAATTGAGAATCTTCCCCCACTCCTCTAGGGTCCATCCCCACTACCATCACAGCCATAGCCCTATTTAAGAAAAAAAAAATCCCCATTCTTTACCCTAGGACCATTCTCTTGCCTAGCATTTTCTAATATAATCTTATACTAATAGTGCTTTGGTTTATTTACTTTTAAACTATGAAAAATTCCAGGAGATCAACATAAGAATTTGTGTCATTTTTGTTTCCTTCATGGGGTCCAAGGTAACTATGAACATTGTTTCTATGTTCATATAATCACTAGAGAAATATGCAACATACAAGTAAAGCTTTCATTGGTCATTTCATTTTTATTGATTTTTGTATTGGGGATTGAACCTAGGGTTGTCTACCACTGAGTTACATCCCCAATCCTGTTTACTTTTTATTTTAAAGTGAATCTCATTAAGTTGTCCAGACTGTCACTGAACTTGAAATACTCTTGCCTCAGTCTCCCAAGTAACTGGGATTACAAGAGTGTTCTACCGCACACCTGGATCTACTTGTCGTTTGTTAAAAATAATAAGACAAAAGACAACATTTATTAAGCATCTAACTATACTGCTGGGCACTTTTATTAATTGATTCTAGTTATCTTCATTATAACCTTTGGACTACATGTATATCTATAAAATCCAATGCTAATCTTATGCTAATTCTATGGATGAGAAATAAGAAACATGATTTAAGAAGTTTACCCAGTTATCAAGTGAAAAATACAAGATTTAAATTCTGTTATCCCATATCAACTCTTTCCTGTCAACTAACGCCATCAGTTACACTGCCCTACCTCAAACTATTGTCTGTAAGAAATAACTGCATTCTTCTGAGAGCCCTCGGTTTTGGTAGGTCTATTTATTTGAATTTTTCAATCTTTTAGTAAGCCTTCATACTTTTAAAATATTCTTCATGTAATTCATCTCATTTCCATCTCTTCCTGTACTTTCACCAATGAAGCTTAAATATGCTGAACATAATTTTACAATTTAAAAAACTGACAGATTTCTTTTGGATATGTTCCCTGGACAATCCTCAGTTTTTTTACTCTTCATAGCACAATTCAATAATCAGTCTCCACTAGTATGCATACCAGACAATCAAGTTTCTTATTTCTCATCCATTGAATTAGCATAAGAAGCCAGAGAAATTAAGAGAAAGAACATCGGTTCTCAATAAATTGTACATCAAAAGAATCTGAGCTAGTCTGTTGCAGCAGAGGTGCTGGGTCACCACAGAGGGGAGAGAGAACACAGAGAGAAACCCAACTGCAAAAAGCCCTGAGGAACTTTGGATTGGGCAAAGGGGAGGAAGAGGAGGGGGGAGAAAAGATGGTGGAATGAGACAGACATCATTACCCTAGATACATGTATGATTGCACAAATACATGTATGATTCTACTTCTTATACACAGAAGTGAAAAACTGTGCTTTATTTGTATACATGAATCAAAGAGCATTCTTCTGTCTTGTATAACTGATTAGAACACATAAATTAAAAAATTTTTTTAAAAAAACCCTGAGATCAGAAATGCAACTTGAGGGGGCTAAGGCAGGAGGACTGCAAATTCAAAGACAACCTCAGCAACTCAGGAAGACCGTGTCTCAAAAAATAAAAAGGGCTGGGGATGTGGCTTGGTGGTTAAGTGCCCTGGAAAAGTGGAGGAAAGGGAGGTGAGGGCAAGGAAAGGAGAGTGGGGAGCAGCCTGAACTTAGCTGATCCAGAGGCTATACCATCCATGAACTGGTGTTTGAAAAGTGCTCCATACTTCCCAACTAGATAGGGAGAACCAAGGCCAAGGAGAGGTGGCCACATGCTAATAATTATATTGTAGAATCGAGTCAGAAAAGGGGAGTCCAAATCACTTCTCATTTGAGTCTGGCAGCTTATGTGAATAACTGAAGCGGGTCAGGAATCTGAACAGGCATCTAAACAGCCAGTGTAAATACAATCAAGGACTAAACCTGGGAAGGGTGTGTTCCTGGGTAGCAGAGTATGTGCAGGGTTGGCTCCCCTGCCCCACAAGTAGAATTCTTTAGAGGCTTTAAGATCCAAACCACTAGCAGCTATTGGCATTTTCCAGGCCCTAGGGGTAGGCTGATCTACTTTATCTAGAGCAGATACTACCCAACAAAGCCTGCAAAGCCTGATTAGACCTACACCCCAGCAGGAACACTCCTCCAATGGAACTCTGCACCACTCCAATTTGGTCTGTTCAGACAAAATTCCAACTGATAGTACTTCCCACTTCATCCTACCTTACAAGTCTTGGTCCACTCTAAGCGGCAGTTCAGAGAAAAAGAGAGAGAGAGACAGACAGACAGACAGACAGACAGACACACACACACACACACACACACACATGCACACACAGAGGAAGGGATTAACAACCCCCAGTCTTGTGCACTTGCACGTGTTCCCTCCCCCTCCCTCCCCTCCCTCCCTCCTCCCCCCCTCTCCACCCCCCCTCTCTCTCAGAGTTGTTTTGTTTTGGTTTTCTTGTTTTATTTTTGGTGTTCTTGCGGTGCTAAATTGTTCATGGACATATAAACAAACACACATTTGTTTCTTTTTTCCTCATTTTTAAAACCATAGTTATTTTTCCTTGCCTTATTCTCAGGGTTGGCTTATTTTGGTTTTGTTTTCTGTTTGTTTCTCTTGATCTTTTTTCCTCCTGCAAACATCCAATTTCTTTTTCTTTGTTTCTCTCCACTTTTACTTTATTTCTGTTTGTTCTTCTTCTTCCTTATAAATAGCACCTGCTTTATGTCTTCTGCATTCTTTCTGTTCACTTTTTTAAATTATAAAGTTTCTTCTACCTTCCTATCATATTTTCTTTTCTCTTAATGAACTGTATTTTTAACATCTCTTAGGACTAATTGGTTTATATAATTCCTTCCCCCACCATTCATGCATTCATAAACATTACTGATGTGGATGATATAGTTGACAACTGGCGTTTGCTTTAATGCCAGATCTAGTTCATGATCACATATTACATATTGTTTTTGCTTTTGGCAACTTCTGACCACACCACTCCTGTTTTTTTTTGTGGCAATTAACACTGTGGATGTCATGGAAGAAAACAGTTATTTTAATGCTATATATTGTTCGCATTAGATGTTTCTCTTGTGTGTTTCCCCCTGTTCTGTCAGCTGCTAGAAGCCTACAGGAACACTACAAGTTCACAGGGTAGATACTTTTCTGCTGAACTAAACTCAACCAAAAGCCAGAGAACCTTGCTCCACACACAAATTAACAATACTTAAACTACAGATATGCTTTAGTACAAAGAATAGAAGTAACAAAAATCCAAACAAACAACCAGGCCCCATTCACAGACCTCCACTGCTATAGCAAAAACAGAGAGAATTAACATAAAGGCTGTGGACATCACACCTATGAGGGAGGGGGGTCTCAATCTAGATGACTCAAGGACACATTGGCAAGTTAAGGCTCTGCCCTACAGAGATTCATACATAAGAGTAGAAGAGACATCCATTTGAACAAATTTATAAAAACACAACACAAAAATTAAAAAAATATGAAAAAACAAGGTAACATAAAACCTCCTAAAGTTCATAATACACAAGTACCTGAACCACAAAATACTGCAGTAGAAGAAATACCATATGAACAATTCAAAACAATCAGCATAAAAATGATCGATGAATTCCCAGAGAAAACAGAAAACAACTGAATGGATTAAGGAAGTCAGTTCAGGATATGAATGAGAAATTCAATGAGACAGAGATACTAAAAAAAAGAAAGAAAGAAAATCTTGGAAATGAAATACACAATAAATAAAATAAAATGTTCATTTGCAAGTCTAAAAGAGTAGACCATGCTGAAGACAGAACCTCAGAACTAGAAGACAAAGAGGTCAGCCTTGAACAGTATTAAGGAAAAGACAATAAGTAACCATGATCAGAATATACAAGAACTCTCAGACAACAAGAAGAGACCAAACAATAAGCAATGAGGAGAGTTGTGGAATGCAAGCTAATGGAATTTATAACCTCTCTGGGAAATAATAATTCTGAACATCCACATACAGGAAGCATTCAGAAACCCAAATAGAAAAAATCAAAAAAGAACCTTCCCACAACACATTACAATTAAAATGCCTAAAATACATACTAAGGATAGAATTTTAAAAGCCTCAAGAGAAAAATTTCAGGTCATATTTAGAGGAAAGGCAATCAGAATCACTTCTGATTTCTTAGCACAAACTCTATACGTTGGGATGGAAGGGAATGATATGCTCCAAGTCCTAAAGAAAACACTTGTTAAACAAGATTGTGATATCCAGCAAAACTATCCTTAAAAATTGAAGAGAAAAAAAATCATCCAAGATAAGCAGAAAGCCAAAGAATTCATGATTATTAAGCCACCAATAGAATTTACTTAAAGAAGTACTCTATACAGATGGGAGAAGAAAAAAAATACCACCACCACGGTTCACAAAACAATAAGTCTCATTTGAAAAATAGCTAAGCAAATGAAAAATAAGGCCAAATTAAACATTATCAATAAAGCAAAAAGGCAGGAATTAATAAACATCTCTATAATAACATTGAATGTAAACAGTTTCAACTCATCAACTGAAAGATATGATAAGGGATTGGGGGTTAGGGAAGAATAGAAGTACTGTGGACTAGACAAAGGGGAATAAAGGTAAGGTAAAGGGAATAGGAATAGTAAAGATAGTAGAATGAACTGGACATTACTATCCTGTGTACATATATGATTACAAATGATGTAATTCTACATCATGTACAACCAGAAGAATGAGAAGTTATACCCCATATGTAAATGTCAAAATACATTCTACTATCAGTATAACCAATAAGAACAAATAAAAAAACATTTTTTAAAAAAAAGACATGCTTGAAGAATGGATTAAAAAACAAGACCCAACTATATGTTGTTTGCAAGAGAATCACCTTACAGGCAGATAGTCACAGGCTGAAAGTGAAAGGATGAAAACTGATGAACCATGCAAATGGAGCCCATAAACAAGCAGGAGTAGCTACTCTCACATCTAACAAAGGAAAATTCAAACCAAAATTAATCAGAAAAAAATTTCAAAAGGTCACTTCATACTGGCAAAGGGATTAATCCAACAAGAATATATAACAGAAATAAATATATATGCCCCCAAAGCACATGCAATTAACTACATAAAAGACACAACTCAAATGGAAGCCTCAGATAAACACTAGTACAATAATACTGGGTAAGTTCAACAAATCTCTCTCACCATTAGACAGGTCATCCAGACATAAACTCACTAAAGTCTCTTTGAACCTGCAAGGTAATATCAATCAAATGCATTTAACAGACTTCTATAGAATATTTCATTCAAAAATGGGTGAATACTCTTTTTTCTCAGCAGCCCCTGGAACCGTGTCCAAAATATACCATGTTCTAGGCCACAAAGCAACTCTAAGCAGAAAGAAAGAAAGGAAGGAAGGAAGGAAGGAAGGAAGGAAGGAAGGAAGGAAGGAAGGAAGGAAGGAAGATGGATAGATGCTGCAGTCCGGCTGCAGCAAAATAACGGGGGGGGGGGGGGGGGGGGGGAGTGACAAGCAACTTGTGTAGACTGATACAGCTGGAGTGGGAGCAGTTTATTGTAGGACACGAGGGGTATATATACATTACACACAGCTTATCTTAATTAACATAAACTAGATACCCCAGTCAACCAATAAGGAATCTCCACACTTAATGGTTCGCTGGCGTCACTTCACAAACCACTCCCTCTGGCAAAATGCCAGGCGCCATCTTGACTTGTTTATAGACCCAAACAGATAGATAGATAAATAAATAAATAAATATCCTAGCATTTTATCAGATCATAATGAAATGAAATTAAAAATCAACACAACAAAACCCTACAGAAACTAAGAAACGCATGGAAACTGAAAATACACTTTTGAATAAGTGGGATTTAAAAGACATCAGGGGAGAAATTTTAAAATTCTTAGAATCAAATGAAGATAGTAGTACAATACACCAGAACCTCTGGAACGCTACAAGGCAGTTCTCTAAGAGAAATGTTTATAGCTATGAGTGCCTACATAAGAAAATCAGAAAGATACCAAATAAACAGCCTAGTGATGCATCTAAGGTCCTTTGGGGGAGAGAGGATCAATATCAAAACCAGTAAAAGGAAAGAAATAATTAAGATCAGAGATAAAAATCAATAAACTTGAGAATAAAAAATGTTACAAAAGAATCAACAAAAGTTGGTTTTTTGAAAAGATAAACAAAATTAATAAGTCCTGAGCCAAACTAACCAAAAGAAAATAAGACCCAAATAAATAAAATTAGAGATAAAAAAGGAGAAATCATCACACACATAACAGAAAGCTGGCAAATCATTGGTTTTGAAAACATATACTTTTTAAATATTTTTTTAGTTGTAGATAAACACGCAATATCTTTATTTGTTTTTATGTGGTGCTGAGGATTGAACCCAACACATCACACATGCGAGGCAAGTGCTTTACCACTGAGTTACAACCCCAGCCCCATATATTCTAATACATTGGAAAACCTAGAAGTAATGGATACATTTCTAGACATACACAATTTGCCAAAATTGAATCAAGAAGTCACAGAAAATATAAACAGACCAATAACATGTAATATCACAGAAGCAGTACTAAAAAGTCTACCAACAAAAAAAGGAAGCATAGAACCAGGTGGATTCTCAGCTGAACTCTATCTGACTTCCAAAATGAATACCAACACTCCTCAAATTATTCCAAAAAGTAAATAAAAAGGAATGGAACACTTCCACATTCATTCTATGAAGCCAGAATTACACTCATACCAAAACCTGAGAAGGACACCTCAAGGAAAGAGCACCACAGGTCAATATTCCTGATGAACTTAGATGCAAAAATTCTCAATAAAATATTAGCAAATTGTGCACAACAACATATTAATAAAATTTTCCATCATGACTAAGTTGGTTTTATCCCAGAGATGCAAAGATGGTTCAACATATGCAAATCAATAAAAGTAATTTACCACATAAATAGAATTAAAGACAAAAATCACTTAGTCATCTCAATAGACACACAGAAAGCCTTTGACAAAATTCAGCACCCATTTATGACAAACAAAAAAAAAATACTGAAGAGAGCAGGGATAGAAGGAACCTACGTTAACATCATAAAAGCTATACATGATAAATCCAAAGTCAACCTCATGGTAAATGGGGGAAAACTGAAAGGATTTCCTTTAAAATCGGTAACAAGACAAGGATGTCCATTCTCACCACTCCTATTTAATACAGTGCTGGATATTCTAGCCAAAGCAATTAGGCAAGAGAAGGCATTAAAAGAGACAGACATAGGAAAGGGAGAAGTCAAATTATCACTGTTTGCACATGATCTAATCATATATTTAGAAGATCCCAAAAAACACCACCAAAAAACTGCTAGAGCTAATGAATAAATTCAGCAAAGTAGGTTACAAAATCAACATACAAAAAACAATAGCTTTCCTATATACCAACAATGAATCTGCTGAGGGAAAAAAAAAATGTATCAAGAAAACAATTCCAGGGGGTAGGGATGTGGCTCAAGTGGTAGCGCGCTCGCCTAGCATGCATGAGGCACTGGGTTCAATTCTCAGCACCACATTAAAAAAAAAAATTATATTTAAAAAAAAAATTCCACTCACAATAGCCTTATTAAAAAAAAAAAAAAAAAAAACACCAAGGAGGTGAAAGACCTCTACAATGAAAACTATAGAACATTGAAGAAAGAAACTGAGGAAGACACAAGGAGATGGAAAGACCTCCCATGTTCACCAATAACTACCAAAAGCAACAAGCAGATTCAATGTAATCCCCATCAAAATACCAGTGACATTCTTTGCAAAATTAAAAAACACAGTCCTAAAATTTATTTGAAATAATAAAAAATCTATCCTAAACCAAAAAAGTCATGTCAGAGGCATCACAATACTTGACTTCAAATTATACCACAGAGCTCTATAAACAAAAACTGCATAGTACTGGCATATGGTACAGAATAGAAGACAGACCCACACATCTATTATCAACGAATCCTTAACAAAGGTGCCAAAAACATATACTAGAGGAAAGACAGCCTTTTTAACAAAGATGCTGGGAAAAGTGATTAATCCTACATAGAAGAATGAAACTAGACTCTTTCCTCTGACCTGCGCAAAAATCAACTCAAAATGGATTAAAGACCTTAAAATTAGACCAGAAACTATGCAGCTCCTAGAAGAAAACATAGATTCAACACTTAGGAATAGGCCATGACTTTCTCACTAGGACCCCTTTTAAGTTCAAGAAATAATATGAAGAGTTAATAAATGGGATGGCATCAAATTAAAAACCTTCTGCACAACAAAGGAAACAATTAAGAACAAAGGAAACAATTAAGAACTAAAACTAAAAAGTAATTTTTAAAAAAAAAAAGAATGTAAAGAGAGAACAGACAGAATGTCAAAAAATCTTTTCTAGCTACTATTCGGACAGGATTAATATCTAGAATATATAAAGAACTCAAAAAACTTGACACTAAGAACCCAAATAACCTAATTAATAAATGATCAAATGTACTAAACAGACACTTCTCTAAAGAAGAAATGCAAATGAGCATCAAATATATGAAAAAATGTTCAACATCATTAGCAATTAGGGAAATGCTTCCCCCACCAGTCAAAACAGCAATCATCAATAATGCAAACAATAATAAATGGTGGAGAGGATGTGGAGAAAAAGGAACACTTTTATACTACTGGTGGGACTGCAAATTAGTACAAGTGCTGTGAAAATCAGTATGGAGATTATTCAAAAGACTCCACCATATGACCTAACTATATCACTTATTGGTGTCTATCCTAAAGAATGAAAGCCATCATACTATAGTCATAAATACATACCAATATTTATAGCAGCACAATTCACAATAACCAACTATGGAACTAGTTTAAGTGTACAACAACAGATGAATGAATAAGAAAATATGGTATATTTACACTGGAGTTTTATTCAGCCATAAAGAAATAAAAAATCATTTGCAAGAAAATGAATGGAACTAGAGAACATTATATTAAGCAAAATAAGTCAAACTCAGAAGGTCAAGGGTCATAAGCAGTTTCTCTTATGTGGAAGCTAGAGAGGAAAAGGAAAAAGAAAGGTGTGGGAGAGAGGGGAGGGATCTAATGAAAACCAAAAGATTAGTACAAGAAAGGGATGAGGGGTTCAGAGGAAATGAAGGAGGGAGGAGTGATACTATTGGGTATCTGAAACTCATTGAACACTGCTGTAACATATTGAACATCTTATTCAGGTGGAGATATCTTATTCATGGGTCAAGACTATACATTGTTATGATGTCAAGTGTGTTCAATAATTCTAATAAAAAAATTCTAATCAAACTCTCAGTAGGCTTTATTACATATTTACAAATGATTCTAAAATTCATATGAAAATGCAAAGACAATCAGGAGAGAGATACTGTATAAAAAGCAAGTTTAGTGTAAAAAATCATAACTTTAACAAGTAGTTAGAGAAACAACCAATTAACTAACGAAAAATATAAAGGGCTCTAATACATGAGAAGCCAATACTTCCTAAGATTAAGAACTTCAAAGGAAGACGTTTCCCCAACCCATTAACCATCGCAGAGATGAGATCTATATCTTGCTGGAGAAGACACAGTCCTACCTGAAAGGTAGAAAAGCTCCTCTGAAGATGCACAGCATAATTTTCCAGAAACCTTCCATGAGCAACTTAAAAGAAATCCATTCTCTAGGGTAGAAGTAAAAGCTGTTGACACAGAAGTGTGCCACTAAGACACTGTTAAAAACCTACCTAATGGAAGGTACATGAGAAGCTGTTAGCACTGGGTGCCGGGCTGCTGGGTATGGCTGCCCTCTGAGCACTGAAGGAGCCTAGTTAGGGTGAAGATGTACAACCTGAAAAAGCTGTACACCATGGAAATCATATAGGCTGACACTGAGGAAGGTGAGTATTGTATTCTGCTAAGAGTCCACTAAGCAAGCACACAGAATAAAAAAAAGAACAACTTCTCTGCAGTGTCTTTCCAGTAATCTCTATTGACAAATGTTAACATTGTGCCTGTTGGCAAATGAGTAATATTTAAAAGGCCTGATCCATTTTCATACAGCAGACAAAAGAGTGCAATTTAGAGCTGAGGGGCAATAATTTGATAACCAACACAACTGAAAAATAATTATCAAAAAGAAGAACAAATTGGATGGGTAACATAACTGATTTCATAAAAGCCACAGTAATCGTATGGTTGTGGCATCAAGACAGGCTCAGAGATGAAATGGAACAAAATAGACAGTCAAATAAACTTACATATGTATGGTCAACTGACTTCTGACAAAAGTCAAAAGAACAGCCATTTCAACAAATGTTGTAAGAACATCGAAATATACTACCTATGACCTACCCCCAAAAAGGAACCACCATTCAATCTTCATTCCATATAAAAAAAATTAATCTAATATGCATTATAGGTACCAACTACTCAGAAAGTTGGAAGCAGAGGATTTCAAGTTCAAGGCCAGCTTAAGCAACATACTGAGATCTTATCTCAAAAATTAAAACAACAAAATGAAACACATTGTAATACTAAACATACAATCATAAAACATCCAGAAGAAAACAACAGAAGAGGTGATTCAAGATGGCAGATCGGAGAAAGCATAAGTACTGCTTCTCAGTGACATGGGTGAAAAAGGGATTACACTAAAATTCAATATTGGACAGAGTGCCTTAGAGACACAGAAAATTATGATGCATTGAGCAAGCTGGTGGTAGTTGCGGGAGTGGAAGCAAGACTGTTTCACCACAGAGAGGAGGAATAGAAACACAATGGAGATTTGGCACAGAAAAACTAATAGATCAGAAAAGTAACTTGAATTTAGCTAATCCAGAGGCTGCATAGCAAACTAGTGTTTAAAAAGTGCTCTGTATTTCTCAACCGGCAGATGAAAAACTAAGAAAGGTGGCATCTTCACAAGACCACAAGGCAACCTGCTGCTATGGAAGCCCAAGAGATCATAGCAAATAAAGCCACACTGTACTGCCAAGCACCTCAAGTGTGGCCTAGGGTGTACCTAGCAGAACATGTGTTAAATGGTCACAAAGAAAATTGTACTTAGGGGAATTCAAGTCAGAAAAATGAAAGGGAGTCCAACTCATTTTCCCTTTGAGTATGGCAGTTCACAGGACAAGCTGAAGAGGGTCAGGAATCTGAACAGGCAGGTGTGAATACATTCAGGACTCCAAAGGCTATGTTCATGGGCAGCAGTGTGTGTCTGTGCAGGATTGGCTCACTGCCCCATAAGCTGAATTCCTGGGAAACTCTCAAGATCTAGACTCCTAGCAGAGATTAGCATCTCACACCTAGGGGTGTGTTGATCTAATCTCTCCAGAGCACATACCATCAAATAAGGCCCTGAAAGCCTTATTAGACTTAAGCCCCAGCAAACACAACTCCCCTCACAGAACTCTGAAGCACCATCCAGGGAATGTATCAATCTAGTCTGTTCCAACAAAACTCCCGTTCCATCCTACCTCATACTGGTGAGAAGGAGAGCTGAGAACTATTCCAAACAGCTTGAGTTTTAGGCCACTCTGACTGACAGTTCAATAAGCAAACAGAGTATGTGTGCACACTCGTGTTTGTGTTTTCTCTCTCTCTCTCTCTCTCTCTCTCTCTCTCTCTCCACAGCACAAGAAGGACAGTAGGACATAGGCAGTGACCATCCATTCTCATCAACTGTTTTGAACAACTAAGTGGAGACAAATGCTCCATTTCTCATTAAAATAATTTTCCTTTTGTGCACATGCACACGCACATTCTTTCTGTGCTAACTGGTTCATGGACATATATACATATATGTATTTGCTTATTTTTTAACTCGTTTTTAGCATGTTTTAATGTTATTTTCCTGGCTTTGCTTTTTGAAGGCTGGGTTTGGGGTTTGTTTATTTTCGTTTTGCTTATGTTCATTTCTCTTTCTCATCTTTCTTCTCCCACTTACAATCAAATTCTCTTGTTATTTCTCTTTTCCCTTTTTCTTTTTTCTATTTTTTCACACCCCCTTTTTTTCTTTTAATTTTTTTGTAGTTGTGGATGGACAGAATGCCTTTATATTTGTTTATTTTTATGTGGTGCTAAGGATTGAACCCAGTGTCTCACACATGCTAGGCAAGTGCTCTACCACTGAGCTACAGCACCAACCCCTTTTTCCCCTTCTTGGTAACAATCACTTGCTACATCTCTTCTACATTCTCTCTGTTCACATTTTGAACATTTTAAACTCCCTTCTATCTTCATAACACATTATATTTTCTCTTAATGAATGAATGTTTACCATCTTTTAGAACTAGTTGTTTTCTGTAACTACTATCCTTACCACTCATGTTGTTGTAATTATTACTGATATGGATGACTCAATTGACACTTGCCATTTCTTCAACAACAGACCTAGCTTATGGTTGTTTACTGTTTTGTTGTTGGCAACTGCTGATGCTACTGTTCCTATTTTTATTGTAATTAGTGTGGTAGTAGGCACTGGAAATTTATTTTAAGGCTGTATATTGGTTGCATTGATTGCTATTGTTTGTCTGCCCCTTTTCTGAATCTACTATGATACTATAAGTTCACAGGGCAGGGACTGTACTGCTGAACTAAAATCAGCCAATAGACAGCACACCCTGTCCCATACACAAACTGATGACTCTGAAACTTCGGTTAGACTTTAATACAAAGAATAGAAGAGGCAAAAATCCAAACTAACAATCAAGCCCCAAGTAGGAATGGACATAGATACATATACGTATTTGCTTATTTTTTAATAAGGTCCTCAGGTCCCACTCACAGACATCCACTGCTTCAGCAACAACAGAGTTAACACAAAACCTGTGGATACCACACATACATGGGGAACTCAATCTAGATCACTCTAGGACACTTGATAAAAGAAGACCATGCCCTACAAAGATCCACACATAAAAGTAGAAGAGCAATACATCCCAACAGATATATAAAACTCAACACAAATATGAAAATACAAGGTAATACAATTCCTCCTAAAGTTCATAATTCATCAACAACCGACTCTGAACATATTAAGTGAATTAAAAAATCAAAGAATTAAAATAATAATTATAACAACACAGGATATGAAAGGAAAATTCAAAAGGAGATAGAGATCATGAAAGATAACCAAACAGAAATCTTGGAAATGAATGACATAATAAATCAAATAAAATGTTCAGTTGAAAGTCTAATAGAATAGACCATGCTGAGGGTAGAATCTCCAAGCCAGAAGACAGAGTAGCCCAACCTTAAACATTCACACAGTATAAAAGAAAAGTAACCATGACCAGAACATACAGGAACTCTGGGACAACATTAAGAGACCAAATTTAAGAATTATTGGAATTGAAGAAGATTATGAGGTGCAGGTTAATGGCATGGACAATCTCTTTAGGTAAATCATGAAAGAAAAATTTTCAAACCTTTAGAATGAGATAGACATTCAGATAAAGGAGACATTCAGAACCCAAAACTGACAAGATCAAAAAGAAACTGTGGTGTATCTATGTATCCATTTATTATCCCTAAGCTTTGAATGCACCCTTCAACATATACTATACAATGAACTGCATCTCTTTAAGTATTCATCCTTTAACTGAGCACCAAATTTGTTAAGCTTTCTTGGTATAGATGCCTAGCAATGTCACACTATCTTGAGACTGCCCAAAGCACAAACTTCTCTACCATTCAACAAACTGAACTATATCTTCTCAAATAAGGTCTGAATGCCTTCCAAATTTGGCGTCCTTGGATATTCTACCTGGAATACCACATAAAGTTTCCTTGTATCTTACTCTTTTGTCATAGTTAATAATTCTTGATATTAAACTTTGTTTAAATTACTATATCATATTATTCTTTATTTCCAAATTGGACACAGACTGCTATATCAAACAAGATAATGTTACTGAACAATAAAAAGTAATGATACATGCAACAACATGGGTGAATCTCAAATATTATGCAGAGTGAAAAAAGCTAACTCCTGCCTCAAGAATTACAAATCCCATTTTTAAAAACTTTAGAAAATATACTACCTTTTACTGACAGAGCCTGGCTGGATGAAAGGACAAAAGTAGTGAGGAAAGAAATTACAAAGGATCAGGATGAAAAATTTTTAAGGTACTAATAAGTATGTTCACTATCTTAATTGTGACAATGGGTTGACAGATAATTAATCAAATTGTACACTTCAAATATGTACAGTGTTTTACATGCCAATCACAGCAAAAAATAATTTTTTTTTAAAAAGCCACACACTCTTAGCTGTCCCCCCAAATATATACTATATTAAAGTCTAAAAGTATATGTTATAGATATATAATCACTTAAGAGTCCAGGGATTAATATCCAGACTACAGAGAGAATGCTTAAAACTCAACAACCAAACAATAAGTTGATTGGAAAACGGGCAAAGGACTTTAACAGATATTTCCTAAAAGTTATACAAATCGCCAATGAGTACGTAAAAAGATAGTATCACCAATCATTATGGAAATGCAAATCAAAATCATAATAAGATACAACTTCACATCAATTAAGAAGTCTAATATCAAAATCACAGAAAATGATAAGTATTAGTGCAGATGTGGAAATATTAGAATCCTATGTAATGATGGTGGAAATTTAAAATAGTGTTTTCGATTTGGTAGACAATACAATGTTTCCTCAGAAAGTTAAAAAGAGAATCACCACATAATCCAGCAATTGTACTCCTGGGAATTTTACAAAAGAACTGAAAGCAAAGATATTTGAATACCTATGTTTTTTGTTGGTGGTGGTGGCTGTGGTGATGGTGGTGGTGATAGTTTGGGGCACTACTGGGGATTAAACCCAGGGACTCTTAACCACCAACACAGCCATTTTTTATATTTTATTAGAGACAGGGCCACACTAAGTTGCTGAGGTTGGATTTGTCCTCCCAATCCTCCTGCCTCAGTCTCCTGAGTTGCTGGAATTACAGGAATGTGCCACCACACCCCGGCTTGTATACCTATGTTTGCATCAGCGTTATGTTAAGTGAAATATGCCACTCATAAAAAGACATAAATACAAGATAATTCTACTGTAATGAAGTACTTAGAACAGACAAAACTCATAGAGACTGAAATTAGAATAGTTCTTGCTAGAAGTAGGGGAGAAGAGAATGGGGAAGTCATTATTTAATGGATACAGAGTTTTAGTTCTGCATGATGAAAAAGTTCTGTAGATAAATGGTGGTGACAATTGCACAGAAATGTAAATGTACTTAATACTACTGCACTGTACATTCACTTAAAAATAGATAAAATTATAAGCTGTTATGCATCTTTATCATGATTTTTAAATTTTAAATAAAGAGAAACAATAAGGAGGGAGGGAGGAAGGGGAAAAGAAATGCAGAAAACAAATAAATTATGAAAAATGATGACTCTTACTCATAATCAAAGAAATAGAAACTAAAGAATCTTTCTCATCAACAGAGAAACATTAAAAGCTCAAGAATACCCAGTGTCACAGAAAACATGAGGAAAAGTAAGTGTGGCAGTTGGTACAACTTTTCTGAAAAGGACTTGTTTTATGAATCAAATATTGCAAGTAAATAAAAATAATTTAATCCTTTGAGCCAACAATACTATCTCAATGAATTAATGATACCAAAAAAATAGATAAAATTCTTTGTGTGCATTTATATATATATATGTATAAACACATATGTCATAGGTATCTGTATTTCTTAAGAGCTCCTCCAGGAATTCTTATATCATCCATGCCCCAAAGAACGAACACATGTATGAAAGGAACTAACATCTCTTTAGCAACTTTTGTAAACTTATTACTATGACAACAAATACATTACCATGTTTAACCAAAACACATTAAAAGCTAAATAGGACGTTTTAAAAGTCCTCATATTCTAAAACATTTATAGAAAAAGTCTTAAAGGTAATTTTCATTTTATATTTGTAAGTTAACAGATTTCATGTTCTCTTTGTTATCAAAAGAAAAACTTATTACAAAATAAATAAAACTGTTTACATGTGTATATATTTATAGATATTCATACAACAAAACCAAAAACTTTGGTAGAATCTATAGGAATCAGGACCAGGTGAAGGAGTAGTTACTTAAGGGGGGATGTGCCCTTGTGAACTATATCATGTCTCTGGAGGGGTGGGGAGTGGGGGGGGGAGCGAAGTGGGGAGGCACCAGCCTGTTTTCTCTCTCTTCTGCCATAGTTGTCATTGACATATTAAAAATCCCTACCCTTAGCTGGGGGTGGTGGTGGTGCATGCCTGTAATCCCAGCAGCTGGGAGTCTGAGGCAGGAGGGTCGCAAGTTCAAAGCCAGCCTCAGCAACTTAGCAAGGCCCTAAGTAACTCAATGAGACCCTCTATCTAAATAATTTTTTTTTAAAAAAAAAGGGTGTAGGATGTGGCTCAGTGGTTAAATGCCCCTGGATTCACTCCCTAGTACAAAAAAAAAAAAAGAATTGGAAAACCTATCCTCTTCAAAAAAATTAAAATATGGTAGCCATTAGCCATATATAACCATAGAGCACTTGAAATATTGTTAGTGACAGCAAATAATTTTTTATTTTGTTTAATTTGTATAGCCATATGTGCCAAATGGCTACCATCTTTATGATTTCTGCTCCCTTAACCAGTATCAATAGCTAAAGCAACTTCTGTTTCCTATTCATGCGCTCCCCCACCTTCTTTAAAACCACCAAATTAATAAGATAGCAGTTATTTATCATTCATTATTTACTGAGTAACTTCCTACCTGCCAAACACTATGCAGAACATACAAAATCCCCTTACAAAGTTCACAGTCTACACTTACCAAACAATTCTACCCACATGAGCAACTATTTAGCCTTAATTTATATTTATTCTTCTTAAAGGGATCATCTGATATTTACAGTATCACTTATGAATATATTTTCTGTTTTAATTAAAACAGCCATATATAATAATAGGTTTAATGATTTATTATTTTACAAATCTGATCAATATTTCTCCTCCCTAAGAAAGATTATTTTAATCACTGATTATTGATTTAGTGGTGCTAGCCTTGAGCATGTAAGGCAAGTATTCCACCACTGAGCTGCATCCCCAACACAGGAAGGTTATTTTATGGGACAGATATTAAACTATTAATATGATGTCATATTCTGTATTAAAAGCACAATTAATTTAATATAGCCTGGAGGCATACTAATGCATTAAGTGTGCACAAATTTTTAATGTATTGAGCAGTTTAAAAAAAATCTTAAAAAGGCCTACAAGAAAGTCAAAAATAAGTCATTTTCTTGAATACATTGGTAAAACGGCAATTTTATCCCTTTCATTCCATGAAGATACAAAAAAGGGGGGGCAATCTTAAGAGTTTCTTCATGTCAAATAATGAATTTTCTTTTTTAATATTTATTTTTTAGTTATATGTGAACACAATATCTTTTTTTTTTTTGTAACGTGGTACTGAGGATTGAACCCAATGCCTCATGCATGGTAGGCAAGCGCTCTACCTCTGAGCCACCACCCCAACCCCTCAAAATAATGAATTTTCATTGCCACCAATACAAGAAAGATTTGTGTTCATGGACCCCAAAGAGAAAATTTTTGATAACTCTTTTCTAATCCCTTGACTAAATCACCATAACTGTATATAATGGAGAAGTACAGCCTTTTTTTTGGGGGGGGGGGGGGGGTACCGGGAATTAAACTCAGGGGCACTCAACCACATCCTCGCCCTATTTTGTATTTTTTATTTAGAGACAGGGTCTCACTGAGTCGCTTAGCACCTCACTGTTGCTGAGGCTGGCTTTGAACTCACATTCCTCCTGTCTCAGCCTCCTGAGTTGCTGGGATTACACACGTGTGCCACCACACCCAACAAGAAATACAGACTTCTTTAAGGGGAAAAGTAAACTCTTTAGAATTGTATATATGGTAACTTAAAATAAATAGATATACCACTTACAATATATAAATGTCCCATTTTTAAAACCATAAATAAAAACTAATTAGATCTTTAAACTGTTATGACCGTCTTTCACAGCTTCTGGCAAACACAAAATGACCTGAAAGAAATTTATGATGACCCCGAGATGCCCTGAGGAATGCCAAGAGAGGCGCCACTGACCCCTTTTGAGGTTCTCTTCCTGAGTGAGGATTGTTAAGTTCCTCTCAGGTCTGACTATTTTTTTGCACCAAGAGCCTTGATCTTTTGAATCCAGGGTTAGCTGATGTTATAACAGAACATATGATCTTTGGGGGTTTATTGTAGTTAATGCAGCACAGTCAAGAGCCACAGTTTTAAAAGTAACTGATGACAGTTGCAGTAAATAGCAATTACTGCAGGCTGCATGAACTGTGGCTTTCGAATTCAAGGGCTCGGAGTTCAGTCCTCTTATTTGTTTTTTATCTTATGTATTTAGGTAGGGGAAAATCATTGACTAAGTTGGTCAAGGTGATCTCAGTTGGTCAAGGTGTCTAAGAAACAAAGCTAACTCAACAGTAGGCTCCAAGTAGTATTTATTATTGCATCTGAGTTCTTCCACTGAACATCTGGTCAAGAGCATTTATCTTAGCTAACAATATTTACCCAATGCTTGACCTACGTTGGCAATACCTACCCTATTTATTACTTAATTTATACCCATTTTCCTCCAGATTATGAACTAAAGTTCTACTTTAGACATTTTCCTTTGGCCTTCTTAGGTTTTGGTGCCCTCATAGTATTTCATGGTATTTCTAAAATGAAATAAAATTTCATAGTACTTCTAAATTTTTAATTATAACTTTTATTACAAATATATTATAATTTCCCCAAATCAAAAATCTCTTGAATTCTCAATTACCATAATATATATTTCCTTAACTAGATTACAATTATGAAAACCATCAAGTCTTAAAACTAATTAATACTTGATTCTTAAGTGTTGAGATATATTCCTTTATAATGCAAATATACTTTCCTGGCATAGTCTTTACAAAATTGAATTACCTAAAATCTACTCATATCTCACTCAAATCTGAACCCTGGCACTCCTTCCCTCTAAAACTGAATCAAATCAATAAAATAAATGAAAACAGTAAATAAGAAACAGAAACATATATACATACACATATAAATAAAGGTATAATAGTGTTGTACAAATAATATAACTATGCTTATTTTAGACTGGGTGATTAGGAAAAGCTCTGAGATGGTCTACTAATAATCTCTAAGGTAACATGTCATCATATAATGCTATCACTATAGAAATTCAGTTTTTATGAATTTTTAAACACATGAAAACTACTACTCTATTTACTGAGTGATATATAAAATGTCCTTTAGAATCTAGAATTCGGTAATTAAAAACTCAGTGTCCAACTACAATTGTCAAGTAACTTATTAGTACACAAAAAAATCAAAGTTACTGTTTTAAAGTCACCCCCTTCCCTAAGCAGGACTTTTTTAAAAACCTAAAATACAAAATGTATATAATAAACTATCTCATAAGTATAACTTTCCTAGGATTCTTAAGAATGTTTCAACTTTTGTAAGTCATTACTAACTGGTGGCATAGTAATAAATATTTTTAAATAGATTTATCTTCTTGTGCCAGGTGCAGTGGCACACACCTATAATCCTTGCAGCTCGGGAAGCTGAGGCAGGAGGATTGCCAGTTCAAAGCCAGCCTCAGCAACTTAGTGAGGCCCTAAGCAACTTAGCAAGACCTGTCTCTAAATAAATTATAAAAAGAAAAGGCTGGGTATGTGGCTCAGTGGTTGAGTTCAATCCCGAGTACCAAAAAAAACAAGATTTATCTTCTTTTTGTTCTTCAATTCCCTCAAGTCAGCAACTTAGAACCTAAAGCAACCTAAAGCTTTGTGTAACTTTGTGTATCTTCAATCACCTGGTGTACAATTTGCAATGAAAATTTATTGATGTAACTCAGAGCTGCAGGTTATGCATAAAGAATTAAGGCACAGGGGCATAATGGAACTCTCCCGTAATTCCAGCTACTAGGGAGAATGAGGCGGGAGTGCACTGAGTTGGAGGCCATCCTAGGCAACTTAGCAACACCCTGCTTCAAAACAAAATTAAAAGATTGGGCGTGTAGCTCAGAGGAAGAATGCCCCTGGATTCAAGCCTCAGTAAGGGGAGCAGGAGCCAGATTTATGAGAGAGCTTAGTTTCAAATAAGGTATTTAGACCACAGATCTTTCTTATTTGAGTAAGAGTTCAAGAACTCAGTATATCAGACAGAAAATTCCTCTATTAAGAGTTCTGCTTTCCAAATCCATCAGTGTACCAAAGAATTCAAATATGCCCTTCTTTTTGAGCCCATTCCTAACCTTCTATTTTATGCGTGATTCATTACTCCCCTTCCTGTGTGTTACTTTCCTGAGTTGTACAAACTTCAGTTGCACACTCTGAAAGAATAAATTTCACACAGCTCAGAACATTTCATACATTCCAGATTAACATCTTCAAACTACCTTCAGAACACACTAAATTCATTAATGAGTTTTTCCATAAAGCTCTGTCATCTCACACACTACGGAAACCGGGAAAAGAGACATCAAGTAGAACTTCCTTACAGTTTAGGGTGACAGTTGTCACAAAGTACTTAGGAAAAGAACTGTGTGAATCACTTGGTCAATATAAATCCTAATGCATTGTTTTCTAATCATTTAAGGAAAAAAAAAGAATTCCATTTTTCAAAATTTAGGGGGGAAAGTTAATTTTCCCTGTAGGATAAAATGTCCTTAAAAAGAAAAAAAAGAGAAGAAAAATAGAGGGAAACAGACTGAGGCCTATGAACTTCAGTCAAGAATATGGTACAAACACGAAAAAGCAAAATCAAAGAACAAGGAAAAGCTAAATACACTAGGATATATGTCACTTACCTTAGTACAATAAGACCAACTGCCAATCTGACCAACCATGCAATAAAAAAAGTATTATGGTCAAAAATACAAGGTAGCAGAAAGGGAAAAACTACCAATTGAGTAAAGAAAAGAATTCAATTTAAAAATAAATTATGACCACACCTTTATAAAGAAAAATCTGCATATAAGAAAGATCTAGAAGTCTTAACATCAACATGGCAACTACAGTCATGTTAAATTTGGGGGGGAAGAAGAAGAATTATTTCAATAAAAAGCTCTTTATCTATAATGTAGTGATTTTTAATGTGAAGGTTTACATTTAATTTATATCAATCTCTTTTTTTTCTATTTCAACTTCCACCAAGATATTAAAGGAATAAATTAATGATATGAATTCTTTTTATCACATCACAGAAAATGTTAGGATTACATTACCCTATTCTCTCTTCATAAAAACAATTAATAGACAATTCACTAATTAAGCAACACAATATAAATGACTAATATAATTAATTGATTCCAAAAATCTAAATATCACACAGGGATTTAATAACCATGCTCAGCATCGTCAGCGTAGTTACCTGAAGTAAAATTAGTAAAACCTGTCATAAGCCTACACACTCAGACATACTATAAAAGCAATTTTTGTTTGTTTGTTTGTTTTGGTTTTTGTTTTTGTTTTTATTTTTGGTATGGTCTAAGAATAAAAAACTGGAACTTTGGTTCTCAAACATAGGGGGGAAAAGGTGTCTGCTGCTCCAAAACTATATTTATAAACAAAAGAACAAAGAACTATGGATCACTTTCTTCTGAAAAAGTTCTTTAATCTTTCTTGCATATTAGAATGTATTGCCCCAAAATGTGCAAATCTGATGTCAGAAAAAAATAAAATTCCTAATAAACCATACTGCCATATCAAAGAATATTATATAGCAAGTCTTTATCATTAAAAATTGTCAAAAACAGGTTTGAAAAAACCAACTCTCAATCAGGTCCAAACACAAAGAGCTTGTAATTGATCATTCTCATCCTCACAATAAGAAAAACGCTGAAAATCAATAACTCTTCATAGAGCAATTACAGAATTGAGGTCAGAGGGCAAACCACTGCCCTGAAACCTGGAGTCCTAGGTAGACAGAGACAGGGAATCACAGTGTGCAGGGAGCAGAGGCTCTTGCCTAGAGCCAGCCTCAAGAGGAATACTTTAAACTACAGTTGACAAATTGCTAATAACTCAGTAAAACTAGCTTGATATAAAAAACTGTGAGAGGCCCCAATCCTATAAGGATCCCCATACTTTTGAGCTCTATCAGGTTGTCACAAGTTTTGAGAGAAAAATATCATTCTACATGCAGCAGGGGAGGAAAAGAGGAACCATTTTGAAATATACCAAAAGCTCTGTGTCCTTCTTAGGGAATTTCCAAAAAGAAAACTATTTTAAAAGAACTTAACCAACTGGGGCTTTAGATTACTACCTACCTTCTAGGGTTTTACAGTGTTTCACCAACCTAAATGAAGGAAAACAGGCAGCTCCAGCCCCATTGATCCTTTGTTACTGGGAAAGAGACCCAACCCAGGCTCACAAGAATGAGATCTAATAACAGGACTACAGAACTTTTCCCCTCACCCTTCTCCTCTTATCACTGCATCAATATAACTCCTGTAGAATAACAGGAGATTACAATTAAAAGAACTACAAACTTCAGACCCCACTTTAAGCTCTCTCCACAAAAATCCAAAGACAACAAAGCAAACAATAACAAGAACATCAGAAGAAATTTTAGCCTCTGATATCACACCTACAGCAAATAGTAAACACAGACTGGCTCTTAGCCACATAAACATAAAACCTCATATTAAAGGACTATTACCTCAGTGTCTTTTACCATGTCTGTTTATCAACAGAATAGTTCAACACATTGTTAAGACCAAAAAACACAATGAAGAAGAAAATAGAAAAAGAAAGGGCTGAAGAGGGGTAAGGAAGAAAGGGGAAGGGGAGGGAAGAGGGAGAGAGGAGGAGAGGAGGAAGAGAAAGAACCCCTGCCTCAAAAACAAACTCAGCTATGACCAGAGGACTCAGAATTACCAACAAAAATTTAAAACAACTGCATTAAATATACTAACAGCCCTGATGGGAAAAGCAGGCAATATGGAAAAACAGATGGAAACTCTTAAGAAAAAAAAAAATGAAAAGAAAATGCTACACTATAACAAATAGTTAAGAATGTCTTCAGTGACAGAAAAGGAACCAGGATGATCAGAGAACACCAAGGAAGATAAATACCAAAATAGTTACACAAAGGTATATTATATAAAATTCCCAAAAATTAGATAAAGAGAAAATCTTCCAAGAGGCAAGAAACAAATGAAACAAAACAAAAAAACACCCCTGGAAAAGGACAAGTATTACTTTAAACTTTCTCTTCAGAAATCATAGAAGCAAAAAAGAATGTATGACTATTTCAAGTGGTCACGGCGGGGGGGGGACACCAAGCTAGACTTGAGTACCCTTCAAAATTATCCTTTAGAAGTAAATGAGAAATAAAAGACTTGCTCAGACAGACAAAACTTGAAGGAAATGAAATCCAGTTGACTTGTTTTTCAAGAAATATTAAGTTTTTCTGAAGAAGAAACTACCCTAATAAACTGGAAATAATTAAGGTTAGAGTCCAAATCAATAAAATTGAAAATAAGAAAACAATACACAGGATCAAAGTAAGAAAGAATTGGTTCTTTGAAAATGTAAATAAAATTGCAAACCTTTAGCGAAACCAGCCAAAAAAGAGTAAAAAGAAGCAAATCAACAAGATCAGAGATTAAAAAAAAAAAAAGTAGATACACCACAGATCCCTCTGAAATCCAGAGGATTTCTATTTTTAAAATTTATACACCAATAAACTGGAAAATCTGAAAGACCTGAACAAATTTCTAGACACATTTTTAGACACATGGAACCAGGAAGACATAGAAATCCTAAATAGAAATATCAAGTAATGAAATTGAAACATCAATTAAAAGCCTTCCATAAAAGAAAAGCCCTGGACACACTAGATTCTCAGCTGAATTCTACCAGAACTTTACATAAGAACTAAAACACCAGTCTTTCCAATACCCTTCATGTTGAAAATTCTAGAGAAGCTAGGAATCAAAGGAACTTACCTCAAAATTATAAATGCCATTTATTGGTGTCAATATACCTTATATATAATCAGAGATATGATAAATTATGGTATAATGTGTGTATTAAGAATTGTAATGCAAAATAAATAAATAAATAAATAATAAAATAAATGCCATTTATGACTAACCCAAAGCCAACATCATATTAAATGGAAAAAAAAAAAAAGCATTTCCATTAAAATCAGGAACAAGACAAGGCTGCCGACTCTCATCACTTCTATTCTACATAGTCCTCAAAACATTAGCCACAGCAATCAAGCAAGAAAAGGAAATCAAAGGGATACAAATAGGAAAAGAAGTCAAATTATTTATTTGCTGACAATATAATCCTATATCTACAAGATCCAAAAAGAAAAAGCTCCACCAGAAGATTTTTAGAACTTATAAATGATCAACACCCACAAATCAATAGCTTTCCTATATTCCAACAGTGATTCAGTCAAGGGAAAAAAAAAAATCAGGAAAACCATCCCATTCAAAATAACCTCAAAAAATTGAATAAATAAAATACTTGGGAGGTAATATAATCAAGGGAGAAAAAGACCTCTATAATGAAAATTATAGAACACTGAAGAAAGAAATTGAAGTAGAAGTAGACCTTAGAAATGGCATCCCATGTTCTTAGATATGCAGAATTAACAGTGTCAAAATACTCAAACTACCAAAAGGAATATACAGATTCAATGCGATACCCGTCAAAACACCAATATTGTTCTTCACAGAATCAGAAAAAAACAATTCTTAAATTCATTTGGAAAAATAAGAGACCCAGAATAGCCAAAGCATTACTAACCAAAGAGGAGTGAAGCAGGGAACATTACAATACCTGATCTGGAATTATATTACAGCTATAGTATCAAAAACAGCATCGTATAAGCATCAAAATAGACATGAAGACAAATAGAATAGAATAGAAATACAGAAACAAAAGCACAAACCTATAGATGTCTGATACTTGACATGGGTGCCAAAAATATATCATAAAGAAAAAACATTTTTTAACAAATGGTGCTGGGAAACCTGGACAGCTAAGTGTAGAAAAATGAAAGTAGACCCTGCACAAAACTCAAATCTAAATGGATCAAAGACTTAGGAATTAGCTCAGAAACCTTCAACTGCTAGAAGAAAACAAAAAATCAACATTCCATCATCTAGGTGCTAACAGTGACTTCCTTAGCAAGATCACCAAAGCACAAGAAATAAAACCAACAATTAATAAGTGACATGCCATTAAACTAAAAAGCTTCTGCACAACTAAGGAAATAAGATTAAGAAGAGTGTGAAGAGACAATCTACAGAATGGGAGAAAATCTTGGCCAGCAACTCCTCAGATAGGGGATTAATTTCCATAATATATAAAGAACTAAAAAAACTTGACACACATACACACCAAAAAAATAATAATAATAACCCAATCAATAAATGGGCAAAAGAACTAAACAGATACTTCTCAGTAGAAGAAACACAAGTCAATAAATATATGAAAAAAATGTTCAGTATCTCTAGCAATCAGGGAAATGCAAATCAAACTAAGATTTCATCTCACTCCAGTCAGAATGGCAAAGATCTAGAATACAAAAAACAATAAATACTGGCACAGTTTTAGGTAGAAAGGAATATGTACATTGTTGGTGGGAGTGTACAACCACTCTGGAAAGCATTTTGAAGATTCCTCAAAAAACTAGAGATGGAACCACCATATGACCCAGCTATCCCACTCATATTTTCCCAAAAGATCTGAGGTCAGCATACTACAGTAACACAGCAACATCAATGTTTATAGCAGCACGACTCACAACAACCAAATTATAGAATCAACCCAAATGCCAGTCAATAGATGAGTGGATTAAGAAACTATTTTTATATATACAAAGCAGTTCTACTCAGCCATTAAAAAGAATGAAATTGTGGTACTTGCCTGTAAATTGATAGAAATGGAGAATATCAAGCTAACTGAAATTAGCCAAACTCAAAAACTCAAAGGTAGAATGTTTTCTCTCATAAGCAGAAGTCAGAGTAAAATAGAGGAAAGGGGAAGGGAATGATTAGATTTCAGAAGGAACCAACTGAATACAAATTAATAAGTGAGCAATAGGAAGCCAAGCAAACTAGAGGAAGAAGGGAAATGGATGGGAGGGGAAAAAAGAAGGAACATGGGTTATCAAGAACTGAAATCGATTTCTATGCATGTAATGAGTTTGTCAGGATCAACCCAATTATTGTATATAAACATAAAGCTCTAATTTTAAAAAAAGTAGGTCTTTTAAGATAAGGAAAATTATGTGCAGCAAAAAAATTGTATTATATAAAGAGTATAAAGAAGGAATAAGATAAAATTAAAAGTTTTTATCTTTCTTATTCTTAACTGATCCAACATAAGAATTTGTTAAAAAATAATAAAATGATTGAGTATCCCTTATCCAAGATTGCTAGGACCAGGGCATTTCAGATTTGGAATTTTTTTCAGGTTTCAGAATATTTACATACACACACACACACACACACACACACACAATGAAGTATCTTGGGGAGAGAACCCAAGACTAAACACAAAATTCATCTGTTTCATATACATAGAAAATGCTCAAAGGTAATTTTATTCAATACTGTTTATAACCCTCTGTTTTGACTATGACCTGTCAAAGGAGGTCATAAGTAGATTTTTTCACTTGTAGCATTATGTGTGCACTTTGAAATGTCTGATTTTTTAAGCATTTCAGGTTTGGGATTTTTAAGATTAGAAATGCTCAAACTTGAGCAACATTTTTGCTTAGGGTTAATTCTGCAAAAAGATATGACTTTCCTTACAACACAATGTCAAAATACAAAAGGTCAGATCCAAGATGGTGGGCCAGAGGGAGACAGTAATCTGTGTCGCTCTGTGACCTGGGACTCAAAGTAATGAGAATACTGCTTCTATGCAAGCCATATTCCTGCTCCTGTGGAGGAATCATGGTCACTGTGCCTGTCCAGGATTCTAGGCCTCAGCGACAAGAGTAGGTCTCCCAACTACTCGCCCACATAAGACTACTGGGTACCCAAGCGGGACCATCAGTACCTGTGCAGAACTTCTGGCCACCCACCGGAGCAGAAATCACAAACGCCACTCCGACACCTGGCAGCTTTGCACACTCAGGAACTCTGGCCGCCACTCCTGTGTGGATGCCCACCTAACAACGTGTGGCTCCCACTGTAGCCCCCATCTTGGGACTCTGCAGCAGTGGAGATAGTTCCCTACACGCAGTAGCCTGCTTGCACCAGAGAACTTCACACAGGCTCTGAAGTCAACCAACAGATACACACTAGACACCACAGAGCTCATCTCTAAACTCATCCTCTAATGCCATAGTCCAGCTCCACCCACCCAACCTGACACCCCATCGCTGAAAGCAAGAGCCTCATTGGGTCACATTCACCACCATCTTCAGTGGTGGCAACTCCCAGTTTGGAACTCCAACTGGCCAGGTACCCAGTTTTTAACCTGCAGCCGCTACCCCCACACAGTGACACCCCAGATACCTTCACCATCCTGAGGGCAGAGATACCAGCTAACAATAGACAACCCCACCTATTGGATAAGAAGAGAAGCAGAAAATATACTGATCTCCAACCAAAACAATCCCTGTTTCTTACTTCATGATTCTTCTTTCCTTTTCCTCTCTATTGTCCCACTCTCACATCCCCAACATGTGAAACCAAGTACTCTGCATGAATTAAGATTTTGAGGACTGGAACAGTTGAATAGTATATTACTGTTGTGTTGTATATTCTTTTTTTTTTCTTCTTCTTTTTGTATCTCCCTAACATTTTCTACTATTTTAACATTTTTTTTATTTTTCTTAATATATATGTGGGTTTGTTTTATGTACTCTACCGTCTTTCCACTTACTTTTCTACCCAAAAATTACTTCCGCTCCCTTCTCCTCCTACTAATCTTCCTCTTTAGATTTCACTTTCACACTTTCTAAGATATAATAACTCTATATCCTCACCTCCTAGCTCCTCGGCATATCATCCTACTCCTCACCCCCAGTTCTTTGTCCGTGATCAGAAACTATAAACCCTTTTACAAACCTACTGAGTATACTGTAGATAATAATTGAATTCACAATTTCTGTACATTGTGACCAAACTATAAATGGCTTAATAGCAAACATTCGTTTTTAGGGAGTATATTGTTTATACTGGGATTGGTTAACATTGTCCTTCACCTCAAAGGAGAGGTATTGGATCCCTACAGGGGCACTATAAGCCAATAGGATAAAAAACTTAATGCCTCAGATCCACAGTGCTAGAAGGGAAGACACATAAGCAATATAAAAAGACAAGGAAAGAAAGTGCCCCAAACAAATTAAGACACCACATTATTAGAATCCATGGCGAACACAGCAGAAGAAATTACAGAGAAGGAGTGTAGTATGTACATAATTAAAATGTTCTGCAAATTAAAGGATGATATAACAGAGGAAATGCAGGCAGCAAAAGACTGTTTTGACAAAGAGCTACATAAACAAATACAGGAAGCAAAATATTACTTTAATAGGGAAATAGAGGGTCTAAGAAAATTTAAAAAAAAAAAAAACACAGTAATCCTTGAAATGAAAGAAACGACAAACCAAATGAAAAGTTCAATTGAAAGCATCACCAACAGATTAGACCAATTGAAAGACAAGACCTCAGACAATGAAGAGAAAATACATAATCTTGAAAAAATGTAGACCACGCAATGAAAATGGTAAAAAAAAAAAAAAACAGGAGCAGAACACTCAAGAACTATGGGATAACATAAAAAGACCAAATTTAAGAGTTATTGGGATAGAGAAAGGAATAGAGTTGGAATGAGCAATTTATTCAATAAAATAATATCAGAAAATTTTACAAACATGAAGAATGGATTGAAAAACCAAATTCAGGAGGCGTACAGAATACCAAATGTACAAAATCACAACAGATCCACTCCATTCATTATAATGAAAATGCCTAACATACAGAATAAGAAGAGAATAATAAAAGCCACAAGAGAAAGGAATAAGATTACACATAGGAGAAAACCAATTAGATTTTGTGCAGATTTTCCCTGAAAGCTAGAAGATCCTGGAACAACATATATCAAGCTCTGAAAGAAAATGGATGCCAACAAAGACTCTTATATCCAACAAAATTAAGCTTTAGATTTGATGATGAAATAAACACTTTCCGTGATAAACAAAAGTTAAAAGAATTTTCAACTCGAAAGCCTGCACTATAGAACATCCTTGGCAAAATATTCCATGAAGAGGAACTGAAAACCAAAAATGAAAATCAGCAAAGGGAGGTATTACACTAAAGGAGAAACCAACCCAAGTTAAATATCAAAAACAAACAAATATGGCTGGGAATACAAATCATGTCTCAATAATAACTGTAAATGTTAAAGGCGTAAACTCACCACTCAAAAGACACAGACTGGCAGATGGGACTTAAAAAAAAAAAAGACCCAAAACTATGCTGCCTCCAAAAGACTCATCTCATAGGAAAAGACATACACAGACTGAAGGTGAAGGGTTGGGAAAAATCATACTACTAATATGGACTGCGGAAGCAAGCAGGGGTTTCCATCCTCATATCAAATAAAGTAGACATCAAGCTAAAGTTAATCAAAAGGGATAAAGAAGGATAATTCATACTGCTCAAGGAAACAATTCATCAACAAGACATAACAATAATAAATTCATATGCCCCCAAATATAGGCCATCTACATTAATCACAAACTCTTCTCAAGTTGAAGAGTCAAATAGACCACAATAATTCTCAGTGATTTTAACACACCTCTTTCACCACTTGATAGATCTTCCAAACAAAAGCTGAACAAAGAAACTACAGAACTCAATATAATACAATCAATAACTTAGGTTTAACTGACATCCACAGAATATTTCATCCTTTAGTGAACAAATATACTTTCTTCTCAGCAGCACTTCTTCTCTTCTCTAAAAAAGACCAGATATTATGCCACAAAGCACCTCTTAGCAAATAAAAAAAAAATAGAGATACTACCTGCATTTTATCAAATCATAAGAATGAAACTAGAAATCAATGGTAAAATAAAAAATAAAAGATACTCCAACATTAGGAGACAAAATAATGTTACTGAATGAACAATGGGTTGCAAAAGATATCAAGAAGGAGATTAAAAAATTCTGAGAGGTAAATAAGAAGATAAATACAACATACTGAAATCCCTGGGACACTATGAAAGCAGTTCTAAGAAGAAAGTTCATTGCATGGAGTGCAATCCTTAACAGAAGAAAAGTGTCAACAAATACATGATTTAACATTAATCTCAAAGCAAAAAATTGGTTCTTTGAAATAAATAAATAAAATTAACAAAGCTTTAGCCATGCTAATGAAGAGGAGAGAAAACTCAAATTACTAATATACTTGATGAAAAAGGAAATATCACAACAGACACTACAGAAATACAGAAGATAATTAGAAATTATTTTGAAAACTTTTACTCCAATAAAATAGGAAATATTGAAGGCATCAACAAATTTTTAGAGTCATATGATTTGCCCAAATTGAATCAAGATGATATACACAATTTAAAAAGATCAATTTCAAGCAATGAAATAAAAGACACTATCAGAAGCCTACCAACCAAGAAAAGCCCAGAACCAGATGGATACACAGCCAAGTTCGACAAGACCATTAAAGGATAACTAATACCAATACTCTTCAATTTATTTCAGGAAATAGAAAAAGAAGAAGCATTTCCAAACACATTCTATGAGGCCGATATCACCCTGATTCCAAAATCAGGCAAAGACACATCAAAGAAAGAAGACTTCAGACCAATATCTCTAATGAACATAGATACAAAATTTCTCAATAAAATTCTGACAAATTAAATACAAAAAATATCAAGAAGATAGTGCACCACAATCAAGTGGGGTTCATCCCAGGGATGTAAGGTTGGTTCAACATACGGAATTCAATAAATGTAATTCATCACATGAATAGACTTAAAAAAAAAAAGAACCATATGATCATCTCAATAGATGCAGAAAAAGCATTTGAAAAAATACAACACTCCTTCATGTTTGAAACACTAGAAAAACTAGGGATAACAGAAACATATCTCAACATTGTAAAAGCTATCTATGCTAAGCCCCAGGCCAAAATCATTCTAAATGGAGAAAAATAGAAAGCATTCCCGCTAAAAACTGGAACAAGACAAGAATGCCCTCTTTCACCACTTCTATTCAACATAGTTCTTGAAACACTGGCCAGAGCAATTAGCAGATGAAAGAAATTAAAGGGATACAGATAGGAAAAGAAGAACTCAAATTAGCACTATTTGCCCAAGATATAATTCTATACCTAGAAGACCCAAAAAATTCCACCAGAAAACTTCTAGAACTACTAAATGAATTCAGCAAAGTAGCAGGATATAAAATCAACACCCATAAATCAAAGACATTTCTGTATATTAGTGACAAATCCTCTGAAAGGAAACAAGGAAAACTATCCCATTTAAATAGCCTCAAAAAAAAAAAAAAAAAACTTGGGAATCAACGTAACAAAAAAGGTGAAAGACCTCCTACAATGAAAACTACAGAAGGCTAAAGAAAGAAATTAAAAAAGACCTTAGAAGATGGAAAGATCTACCTTGCTCTTGGATAGGCAGAATTAATATTGTCAAAATGACCATACTACCAAAACCACTATACAGATTTAATGCAATTTCAATCAAAATCCCAATGACAATCCTCATAGAAATAGAAAAAGTAGTCATCTGGAAAAATAAGAGACCCAGAATAGCTAAAGCAATCCTTAGCAGGAAGAGTGAAGCAGGTGGCATCACTATACCAGACCTTAAACTATACTACAGAGAAATAGTAACAAAAACAGCATGGCACCAAAACAGACTGGAAGATCAATGATACAGAATAGAGGACACAGAGACTAACCCACAAAACTACAATGATAGTATATTAGGCAAAGGGGCCAAGAACATGCATTGGAGAAAAGATAGCCTCTTCAACAAATGGTGCTGAGAAACCTGGAAATCCATATGCAACAAAATAAAATTAAAGCCCTACCTCTCACCATGCACAAAACTCAAAATGGATCAATGACCTAGGAATTAAACCAGAGACCTATGTCTATTAGAAGAAAAAGTAGGCCCAAGTCTCCATTATATCAGATTAGGCCCCTATTTCCTTAATAAGACTTCCATTGTGCAAAAAATTAAAATCAAGAATTAATAAATGGGGTGAATTCAAACTAAAAAGCTTCTTTTCAGCAAAACAATCAATCAGTGAGGTGAATAGCGAGCCTAAGCTTGGGAGCAAATTTTTACTATTTGCACAGATAGAGCACTAATCTCTAGGATATAGAAAGACTCAAAAAACTTAACACCCCCAAAATAAATAAGCCAAGCAATAAATGGGCCAAGGAACTGAACAGACACTTCACAGAAGATTATATATAATCAATCAACAAATATATGAAAAAATGTTCAACATCTCAAGCAATTAGAGAAATGCAAATCAAAACTACTCTAAGATTTCATCTCACACCAGTCAGAATGGCAGCTGTTATGAATACAAACAAGAATAAGTGTTGGTGAGGATGTGGGGGGAAAGGCACACTCATACATGGCTAGTGGTACTGCAAAATGTTGCAGCCAATATGGAAAGCAGTATGGAGATTCCTTGGAAAACTGGTAATGGAACCACCTTTTGAACCAGCTATCCCACTCCCCAGTCTACACTCAAAGGACTTAAAAACAGTACACTACAGAGACACAGCAACATCAATGTGTATTATACCACAATTCACAATAGCTAAACTGTGGAACCAACCTAGATGCCCTTCAGAAGATGAATGGATAAAGAAAATGTGATATATATATATATATATATATATATATATATATATACATACATACATACATACAGTGGAATATTACTCAGCAATAACAGAGAATAAAATAATGGCATTTTCAGGTAAATGGATGGAGTTGTAGAATATCATGCTACATGAAGTTAGCCAATCCCAAAAACCAAATGCTGAATATTTTCTGTCATATAAGGAGGCTAATTCATAGTGGGATTGAGAGGGGGAGCATGGGAGGATTAGACAAACTCTAGATAGGGCAAAGGAGTGGGAGGTGAAGGGAGGGGACATGGGGGTAGGAAAGATGGTAGAATGAGATGGACATCATTACCTTAAGTACATGTATGAACACAGGAATGGTGTGAATATATTTTGTATATAACCAGAGATATGAAAAATTGTGCTCT
Organism: Marmota flaviventris; assembly: GCF_047511675.1. NCBI lineage: Eukaryota > Metazoa > Chordata > Mammalia > Rodentia > Sciuridae > Marmota > Marmota flaviventris. The sequence continues at coordinate 67,526,412 of NC_092499.1, forward strand.
ATATGTGTAATATGAATTGTAATGCATTCTGCTGTCACATATAACAACTTAAAATTTAAAAAATACATAAGGTCAAACCAATAAAACTATAAGAAATACACATATTCACTAATATAATAATTAATAGAGGTAGAAAATTTATAAGATATTGTAGAATTGATAACACCATCAATTAAATGGATATGACATTTGCATATTGAGATGAAAATGGACCAATTCACATAAGAAGTCACATAAGAATAAACATATAGGAACATAACAGAATAAACATTCTTCTCAAGTTCATGAGGAACATTTCACCAAAATATACCACATTCTGAGTCATAAAACACATCTTCAGAAAAGACCTCAGGGCTAGGGGTAGAGCTCAGTGTTAGAGTACATGGCTAGCATTCATGAAGCCCTGGGTTCATTGCCCAGCACTACCCCCTCACCAAAAAAAAAGATACTATGCTAAAAATGCTCTCAGACTACAGTGGAATTAAAGTAGAAATTAGTAAATGGATAAAAAGATAGCTAAAAACTTCCAAAATATTTGGAAATAACACAGTGATTAAAGAAATTGTTAGAAATTACATAATATTTTAATTATATTAAAATGAAAATAAAACCAAATTTGTGGGATGCAACAAAACAGTACTTAAACGGTAATTTACAGCTTTAAATGCAGTACTAAAGAAGACAACAAAAATCATCTCTTTCTACCTTAGGAAACTAGAACATGAAAAACAAACTAAATTCAAAGTAAGCCCCCCCAAAAAAACAAATAATAAAAGTCTGAACAGAAATCAGTGAAATAGAAAAAAAGAAGATAAAGAAAATCAAAAAAATTAAAAGCTGGTTTTATACCCAAAAACTGAATAATTGAGATGAAAATGGACCAATTCACATAAGAAGTCACATAAGAATAAACATATAGGAAGAACAGGCTTTTATCAATTAAGGATTGAAAAAGTAATATTCCAAAACAAAAAGCTCTATAACCAGATGGTTCACTGATGAATTATACCAAATATTTAAGAGAAAGGAGGGGAAAAACAGCCAATTCTCTGTCATTTGTTTCAGAAAACAGAAGCAGAGGGAACACTTTCTAAGGCATTCTCTGAGGCCAGCCTAACACTAAGCCTAGACAACAGTATTGTACAATAACTAAAGATAATTTTCTCTCATGAACATAAATGCAACTAGTTCACAAAAATTAGTAGAAACTCAAATAATACACTACAAACCAGATTTATTCCAAGTATACAACACAGAGTCAGCATGTAAAAAAACAGTTAAGGTAATCCAAGAAACAGAAAAAATCTTATCATAACAACAGATGCATTGTATGTATTTGACAAAATTCAATACCCATTCTTGATTAAAAACTAGGAAATTAGTAATAGAGAAGAACTTTCTCAACTTGATAAAGAATATCTACCCCAAAAATTACAACAGTAAACATTATACCTAATGGTAAAAAACTAAGTAATGAAATCCCGCAATAACAGAAACAAGGCAAAGATTTCTCTTCCTACCACCCAAATTCAATATCATATGGTACGTTCCACCTAATGCAGTAAGAAAAGGATATAAAAGGTATACAAATTGGAAGAAGTAAAACTTCCTGAAGTTTTATTATAACTGCAGGAAACGTGAAACCAAGATGCATAAATTTGCAGCTAGATTGGTGTGGGCCTGTCTAAGCTGAGCATACTTGTACAAAGTCAGAAATGGGAACATTTCGCACAAGGGAACACAGGTTAGAAAGGCTAGATAGAGCCAGGCTCTCTCCAGCACTCTGAGTTGTGAGGCTTGTGGAAACTGACGGAGCTGGCTACAGTGGATCAGAGTCCAAAGATTGGAAGAGGGTGTGAGGGCATTTTGCTCTCAGCTTGCCCAGCAAGATAATCTGGCACTATCTGGTTGCTGGGGCTGACAAGCGCTGGCACTCGCTAGGTCCTGGCACCAGCGTGGTTCCCCAACTCCGCAGACCAGCATCCACCACTCGTCAGGTCCCACCAGGTCTGGCATCAGTCTGGCACCCAAAAGAGGCCACCAGCTCCCCAGTCTCCTAACCCTCTCTGTCCCCTCACCTGGCCGATCAATCACTTCGATGCCAGCCCCACAGGTCCCGACGCCTGGCCTTGATCCACCCAGGACAGAACATCTGGGACCCCAACATGGCCCAGCCCCAAATAGCCCCACTCACCACTTAGCCACACAGACCCATTCAGTCCAGAGGGTAGTTTCATTGCTGATTCACCTGTCCCAGTGCCCAGCCCTCAAGACTGCCTGGGACAGAAGTGCCTGACCAGGAATTTGAAATAGTAGAGGGTGGAGAGATTGAGTTTGGAGACTGAACCAGAGACCAGGAATCATGGGGTCCATAGGCAACATAGTGGGCTAAGAATAGGCTCCTACACCACACCGTGGGAACCCAAAGGAGATTCCTGAGGTGCAGTCATCCAGCAGGACTGGCAATTGCTGTGCCCTGGAGGTTTACCAATTTAAAATATCCAGATCAGCTGGCATTTAGCAAAGAGACTGGAGCATACCCCCTACACACACACAACCTCCAGGAAGTTTCCATCTCAAGGATGAACCTTCTCATCCTAGAAATCCTACTAATCCTGAGGGTAAAGCAAACCTCAAATTCCAGACAACCTCACTTAACTGCTGAGATGGGAAGCTGAGAAACTTTTGAACTCCAACAAAAACAACTGGTCAATTTTTCTTCAAGATTTTCTTTCATTATTTCCTCTTACATTTTTAGCATTTATGAAACAAATTATTTTTCATGCACTAGTTTATTGAAGACTGGAATGTCTGAGTAGTATATTTCAGTTTTGTATTATATTCTTTTATTTATACTCTTTTTTAATTTTTTTTTTAGTTGTAGATAGACACAATACCTTTATTTTATTTATTTATTTATATACAGTGCTGAGGATCAAACCAAGTGCCTTATACATGCCAGGCAACTGCTCTACCACTGAGCCACAACCCCTGCCCCCTTTTTTTCTTACACTCTTTTCTATTTTTAATTTTTTAATTTTTATTTCACGTATTTTTTCTCTCACCTATATTTCCCTTCTCTTTCTCTCTTTTCTCATGCTAACAAACAACTTCTATTATTCCCTCTTTCACTA